>NW_003307644.1:274324-278901 GCF_000143455.1 Volvox carteri f. nagariensis
TCCGGGGTGGGGCAGAAGGTGTCACTTAATGGGGCAACGGATGCCGCTGTATGGATAGTGGCGCACGCCAACTGATGGTCAGCCCACGCTGCCCGCACGGATGCAGCAGCGAAGGCCGGGGTGAGAAGTGCGGACTCCCCGACTTCCTCATCCTCATCAAGCCGGGTGCCAGTGTTGTCAGCCTTGCTTGGCGCGGGGTTGTGGGACAGGGTGTCCGCGTTCTGATGCTTAATTCCCGGCCGATGCTCGATGACAAAATTATATTCCTGCAACGCTAGTGCAAAGCGTGCATATTGTCCTGTAAGCCCCTCCGAGCTCATCAGGTACAGAAGTGGTTGATGATCTGTGATCAGCCTAAACGGAGGGCCGCCGATCAGGTGGTGCCGGAACATCTTCACAGCCCACACGGCGGCCAGCATCTCTCCCTTGTAGCTGCTGTAGTTTGCTTCGTGCTTGTTAAGCGAACGGCTGATACAAGCACACATGTATTCGTTTCCGTCGTCATCGACTTGCCCGAGGACGGCTCCTATGCCCTTATTGGAGAAATCCGTGTGCAGTATTAGCGGGCGGGAGTAGTCGATGCGACGCAGGATGAGTCCCTCCTTGGTGAATGCAGTCTTGATGGCTTCAAACGCCTCTTGCTGCTTGGGACCCCAGACCCACGGTTCACCTTTCTTGAGGAGCTTGTTCAGATCCGCTGCGAGCTGGCTCATTTGCAGGACGTAGCAGCGGTAGTAGTTGATGAAACCCAGCTGCGTACGGAGCTCAGACACGTTGCGGGGAGGCTGAAGAGCCATGATTGCGGCGACCTTGGCCTGGTGAGGACTGATCCCAAAGGCACTGAGGTTGTGACCCAGGTACTCGATGACGTCAGCGCCGAAAATTGACTTGTCAGGATGGGCACGGAGCCCACAGGCTGCCAATACGTCGAGTACGGCGGCCACATGCTTGACGTGCTCCTCAGGCGTTTGTGACCAAATAAGTACGTCGTCAATGAATGCTACACTGACATCGGCCAGGCCTGCCTTGCCCAGCTCATAATCCATGACGCGCTGAAAGTAGGCGCTGGCATTTTTGAGTCCATACGGCATTCGTGTGTAGGCCATGAGCTTGTTGGAGACCCAGTACAAGGTACGAGCCTGATGCTCAGGCGCTATGGGGATCTGCAAAAACCCCTGCCGCAGGTCCAACTTGGAGAAAATAGTAGCTTTGCCTACGCGCTGGAAAATCTCCTCGGGACGATGCAGCCCATACTTGTCCTGTAGTGTATGCGTATTGACAGGGCGATAGTCCTGTGCCATGCGGTAGTCGGTCCATAAGCCAGTGTCGGGATCCTTCTTGGCGGCGACGACTGGGTTGACGGCGCAGGCTGTCGGTCCCTGGTATTCCTTGACAATGCCCGCTTTAACAAGCTCGGCTGTCTTTTCGGCGATTACCTCGCGCTCCTTGGGGCTATAGCGTCGAGGAGGCTGGACAATCGGCTTGTCGGTGTCCAGATCCAGCCTAAAGGGCCCCAAATCACCGTGATAGCCAGGCAGGTCCTCCATGCTGTAGGCGAATGCCGTACGCTTGCGGGCGCGTACGACGGCTCTGAGAGCATCATTGGTTTCATTGTTCATGCTGATGCTATTGCCCCAGATCCATCCTCCATCAGGATCCTTTTGGTAGCGCTCATAGGCTGTTGCTGCCATGTTGCCTTCAGGCGTAAAGGAGGATACACTGGCAAGTGAAGCGGCTGGGCTGTAGCTTTCCCTTCCCCAGCCGTTGTAGTCAAACCCGTTGTGGTCTCGTGTGCATGAGCGCGTTGTAGACGTACCAACGGATTCAGGCACCCAGCTGGCTGCGCTCAGGAGCAGCCCCCCTGTGGAAAGGGCTTGTGTGGCGATTTTTACCCCTGAGGCGCCGAACGACTTGCCCTGCATGGCGCCTGCGCCTGCAGCGAGAGAGAGCAGGAGTGTGCCAGCATGCTGAGCGCTGCAAGCTTGTCCATGTGCGCTTGGTGACACTGATGCTTTTTGTGTGTAGGGCCTTAGCCCGTTTCCTCTTGCCGCTTCGCCGGGGCGGTGGCAAGGGCTCCTGGTGTGTTACGACCACAGGAGTGGCCGCAGTTGCTACGGCTCCAATCGTAGCTGCTACGGTACTGGTAGCTGCTGATGTAACGCTGGTGACCGTAGTTATGATCGCTGATGCTGCCCGCACCAAGGCTGACCTGGGTGTGCTGGCAGACTGAGGTGCTGCATGTGTTGCGTTGTGCTGACCTGCTTCCTTTCCCAACCGGTGCTCTGACGCCTGGGTAGAGGCAGCCGTAGGAGTGCTGGCGTAATCGCAGGGACTAACACATGCGCTCTGTACAGTTGTGCTGGCTGATTGAACGGGTTGCTGACTATCGTTGCTAACACATCCCCCCCCCAGCTCTGTTGACATATCGCTGGGAAGAGAGCTGGCCCTGGTACAGAAAGCTGTTGAACGCAGGTTAGCTGTAACCCCTCGTGCGGCGGACCGCAGAGCAGGTGTCATGGGGATGCTAATTGTGTAGTCCGGACTCTCGATGACATTGGGAAACAGGTGGAGCTGCGCTGTCGGATACTGGGTGATTGCGTCCGCGACAGGTAGCATTTGCTCGTTGCCCACCAAGAAATCGAACAGAGGCGTGTTCTCAACCACCAGTGTCTGAGTGAGGTTGAGCTTGAACTCGTGTATCGTGCCCGGAAGCATTGTCACTTGAACTCCCCTCGTGTCAATTTCCCCCAAAAGCTTGGCATCGACACTGGCAGACGTATCTAGGTGCGTGCGAGTGGGCACGAGTACCAAACCCAGCCGCTGCATGGCGCGCTGTGTTATGAGATTTACGTCCGCGCAGTGGTCACGGAGGCTCCGGAACTCGGGATGTTCATTACCATTGAGCTGTAGTGCACCTTGTGGAAAATAAAACATGAGCTGCTTACGTGCGAAGTAGTCGGCTGCAGGGCGGTTGCTGAGAAGCAGTTGCTGCAGCTCGACGCTATTTATCTCCTGTATACTTCTGGGTGGTGCTCCAGTTACCCCTGAAACACAGTATGGCACTCCAGAAGGCATCTCACGCAGCACTGGCTGGGAAGTGCAGCCAGCAACACTCAGCGGCCCGGGGGCCTGCATGCTGAGTGCTGCGGTTTGAACGGTAGGCTGCGATAGGGCTGGAACCTGGGCAGCTGCTGGATGCTGCTGCTGAGGGGCTGGAGCTGGCTGAGGCACCCCAGACAAGCCCTCCTTGGAAGGAGACGTATTCTCACAGGTCGCTTCATCGACCTCACTAATTGCCGTGATAACCCTTTTCAACACAGGCCCGTCTATGTTCAAACGGAGCACCAACTCACTGGGTTGGTATGCTGCTGTTGCCGTTGACCCTTGAAGTGTTGCAGCGGCAGGGTGTGGCTTTGAAGACACCTTAGGTGGTGGGTAGACATTATTGCTGATTTCCATGGGTTGGAAGGACACCGGAGTAGCTTGATGAGTGAGAGTGGCGTGCACGGATGCCGCCACCTCATTGATTGTCTCAGAGGCTGTGCCCGGAGGCTGGGTGCTGCGGTTGAAGGACACGTTGGCGTTGTCCTGGTGCGGCACGTACACCTCATCATCATCATCAGTGTCCTCCTCATGGTGCACAGCACCGACAGCCACTGCTCGGTGCTGGCATGGTGCGGCGCCACGCTCACAATTCTGCTGTGCCTGCTCTTTGTTAGCTTGGAACAGCACCTGGAGCGCCTTAAGAGGCGGCTCCCAGCCGGGTGGCGCCAATTGTGGGTGGAGCACCCGGCAGTTTGGCTCATCATGGCCATACCGCCCACAATACTCGCAGGGTGGACCATCATACATGTGGGGACGCCTATTGGAGGCACCTCCATTGTTGACATTGCCTCCGCCACCTCGGTTCTGCCGCCGTTGCTGATCGGCAGCATACTTCGTGGCTGGGGCCTGCTGCTCGGATGTAGAAACCATAGCAGCACGACTCGCGCCTAATGCAGACTGTACTGCTGCGGTGATCATTGCCGCCAATTCATCAGGTTGATGGGAACCCGTAGCTGCGGCACTCTTGCCACTTCCTGTTGGGCGACCGTTTAGAACCCGGCAATCCTTGCTGTCGTGGGAGCTGTTGGCGCCGTGGTGCTTGCAATAGAACTTAGACTGGCCGGAGCCGCTGTCTCTGCTTTTGCTTGGCTGCTTGCGCAGCCGTTTCTCCTTCTCACTCGTGATAGCTTGCTTGGACCCGGAGGCG
The DNA here is from genome assembly GCF_000143455.1 of Volvox carteri f. nagariensis. Classification (NCBI taxonomy): domain Eukaryota; kingdom Viridiplantae; phylum Chlorophyta; class Chlorophyceae; order Chlamydomonadales; family Volvocaceae; genus Volvox; species Volvox carteri. The sequence continues at coordinate 278,577 of NW_003307644.1, forward strand.
TGGTCGCTGCTGGAATGTCGTTCCCGCTCGGCCTGGGCTTGCTGCAGGTTGATCCAGATTGTTTCAGCGTCCGTTGCAATGCTGTTGAGTTGAGCATACCATCCCTCACGTGGGGTGAGCTCGTACTTGGTTCTGACGCGCTCCCTTACTGCTGGATCTAGGCCTTCAACGTAGCGCTCCGCGATAACCGCACTGGAGTATGAGTCTCGAATGTACGGCTTGAGCTCCCGTATTTGCTGCAGGTACAGCTGTGGTGAGCCGTTATCCTGCCTAGTCCGCAAGTACTCCAGAACCTTGGCTGTCTTACGCTGAGAGCAAAAGATCG
>NW_003307644.1:279020-280303 GCF_000143455.1 Volvox carteri f. nagariensis
ACGCAGATGCTCAACGTGTTCATCGGCGGTCTTCGAGAAGATCAGAATATCGTCCAGATACACTACCACGAACGGCAAACCCTGCAAGGCTTGATTCATGGCAGACTGGAAGACAGCAGGAGCATTAGTCAGGCCAAAAGGCATAACTTTATACTGATAATGCCCGAAAGGAGTGCGAAACGCGGTACGCTCCACATCGCTAGGATTTAACCGTAACTGGTGATAACCCTGCGTTAAATCGAGTGAGCTGAAAACTGTCGCACCTCGCAAACGATCCAACAAATCATCTATCCGAGGCAACGGAAAACGATTTTTGATCGTGAGGCTGTTGACTGCGCGATAGTCAACACACATACGCAAAGTCCCATCCTTCTTCTTAACGAACAAGACAGGCGCACCAAAGGGCGAACACGAAGGTTCAATAAAGCCCTTCTCCAAAAGATCCGAAATTTGCCTTTGCATTTCCTCTTGCTCAGGGAGCGAATAGCGAAACATGCGTTGAGCAGGTGGACGAGCACCAGGCTCCAACGGAACGACAAGCGGCAAATTACGATCAGGAGGTAACGAAGCAGGCAACTGGTCTGGAAATAAATGCGCTTTTTCCAGCAACAAAGCCTTAAGACGCAAATCCGCAGGTGACTCGCCGCGCACGACGTCACTAACCTTCTGCGCGAAAGCGGAAACAGACGACTGCGATGGCGGAAGTGACGACTCCCCCCCCGGCAAATGGACAGCATCCGGAACAGGATCCGCAGCCGAGACGAGACATAGGTAGAACGTGTCACTCTCCTCCATGGCCTGCGCAAGTGAGCAATGCGCAACTGCATCCAGAACTTCAGGAGAAGAACCAGATGGCTGAGGAATCGGTGTAAAGGGACCGTTACGCAAAACAGGACGACCCAAGATACGAGTTAAACGGGCAGCGTTATTGCATAACTCAAGAATAGCCCCAGTAGCCGAAATCCAAGGTTCACCCAAAATCAGGTCGAACGCGGGACTAAATTCAACGACAGCGCACTGCAAGCGAGCCTTATAGCCCTGTATACGAACAGGCACTTCAGCAAAGCCTACAAATGGAACTGACTGTCCGTTACCCACGACGATCTTGGGTGCTGCAGTCGAACCGTCAGGCGGCTTAACCACCAAACCCACGCGCCGTGCAAAACCTGCGCTGAGTAAATGAGCGGCTTGACTGCCCGAATCGAGCAAGATGGTCGCCTCCTGTTGGCAAACAGAACCTGCGAACTGCATAGCCAAACTGGGAGACACCGAAAAGGGGACGG
>NW_003307644.1:280353-282602 GCF_000143455.1 Volvox carteri f. nagariensis
GCTGGCTCGATAGCATTGTGTGCTGCCGCTGACATGCCCTCTCCCTCTGCGCTAGCTGCCTGGGCAGCTGCAGTGCAGCGGCGGCTGAACCATGCACGAGCATCCTTAACTAACGTATGTAGTTGCTGCTTATGCCAGATGTCGTACATAGTACCTGGTGTAGGAAAGGTGTTGATCAAGTCGAGAGCTTCATCAACGGGCACCTGTCCTTTGTTGAGTCGGAAGCGTGCACGCAGTGTTTGCATTGCACGCAGCGCCCCGCGCTTGAAGGCAGGGAACTCCTCGTGTCGAAAACGGAGCATAGTGGGCCCCGACCACGAGGAGTCTGTATTCTCCATTTCGGTATCGCTGTACCAAGGGCTGATAGAAGGTGAAGACTGTACGGATCCTCCTGAGGGTTTGCTGGGAAGCGGAAACTGCTGAGGTACCGAAGTTACTGCTGAGGAGGCTCGGCTGTGTAGCCGAAAGGTTGGTCCTAGCTCTGAATTAGGCGAGTGGCTGTGTTCACACTCTGCTTCTTCGGCTGCGTCTGCTTGCTCCAAATCACCGCTGCTGCCTGTGTGCTCGACGCGTGCTTCTGACGCGAGGCCGTTGCTCAACCCTGATGCAGTACCGGAGTACTCAGGGTTCTCAAGCCACAGAACCTCCTGCTCCTGCTTGTGCTGCTCAGTGACGGGTTCCAGTCCTGGCTGCTGCTGCTGAGCAGGGAGGGGCGGACCCTTCTTCACTCCCTTTTGTTGCTTTGCGTGACCTTTCCTAGGGCGCGCTGGCGCAGTTGAATGCTCGATGTACCCTGGGGGCCGAGTTGAGCGGTGGGGATTGACACGACGTAGAGAGTCTGCCAGTGCTCAAAAGATGATCAGACTCTTACAAGGCTCTAGTGAGAGCGCAGTGTTCAGTGATGTCCGGGGACACTATTTCACTGATGAGTCTGTACGGCTGGAGCCTGTGTGCACGTACAATAGTCCTGGGACACACACCAACGCCGGAGCGCTTGGTGGCTGAGTACGGCAAAGATTAATAGTTCTCCAACAGCTAGGGCTCGGCACACGGATGCACCACTAGAGCCACCACTAGCTGGTTCCACACTTAATATAATCACACAAATGTGCCCGATGGGCGCGTGGAGTGCCAGACAACACCCAGGAGCTCGGAAGCTCGACACTGAAAGGGGTGCTTCGGCTACGAATCCTGACCCACTGCTAGCCAGATCAACCACGCCAAAAGCTCACAAGCTGGATAATAACAGCAGCTTTGCGGCAAATCAAAAGAAAATAAGAACGCGACAATTAGGCAGTAATGCCACGGATGGCTGCCGCCGGAGGGTTGACGCGCCCGCGCTCCTCACACTGGTCGGAACCAGGCGAAGAAGTAACCTGAGGTCGATTAACACTGCGTATTCGATGTGCCTCGGAAGGCTAACGAGCTGTGTTGGCTTAGTGCGCGGACGCGAAAAGCCTAGCTCAATAGATGGGTGACACCACTTGGAGAATATACAGCGACGGATCGCTTTCAATAATAGCTGCACAATAAATTCGGGGTACTGGCACCCGATTCCTTACTTCTTACGGCCGCCTACTTCAGGACGACTCGCCGACCTTCTCGGTCGTTTGGCTGTGGGGTGAATGATGAATGATACAATACGATAGGAGCTCTCCTTAAAGCTCCGGCTTGACTTGGCTGGCTCACTCCAGCTTCGTTAACTTGATTTGCGCGATCGCAGTAGGCGAGGACGGGCTGGGAACGGATCCCTGTCGAGCCTAGAGGTAGGAGCACTAAGGGCGGACCTTATGGAATGCTGTGTGTACACTCTCTGTCTATCCTGCTCTGCTGCGCGTGTCGAGGTAGGGTAGGATTGTGGTCTTATTACACCAAACAGTCCTATCAACCCTCCTATAATTATATTATCTTCAATAATATAATGGTCTATACGCTCACGAAGAGTTGCTTCGAGAGCCAAACGACAAATGTTTGGCCTCTTCGCACTCGCATTTATGGCGAAGTACCGACTGATCCACGCCGGGCCTTATCACACCCGGCCCTACCCTGGATGCGTAACGCTCATCCGACTAACGACAGATGAACGACAACCTAACATTCTCAAATCACAACGGAAAGCGCCTTATACGCTAGTCAGGCAACACCCAAAGTCTCAATTAAATCAATACGCGGTTCGCCTAACTACCTTCGGTTGGCTTAGCCACCTGCGGATAGCGACTAACTCGGTCGTGGCACGTAATTTGTGCGCT
>NW_003307644.1:283590-285412 GCF_000143455.1 Volvox carteri f. nagariensis
GCGTGGTCGCGATGGTGAAGTCCTATGTTGCCAAGTTGCCATAGAACTCGGCAAAGTCGTCATATTTCATTCCACTGACGGCCAGGAATTCCTCAAACGCTTTGGTGGCCTTATCACCAGCAACACTGCAAACGTTGCTGGGCACGTTTAAAATGTACCGCTCATCTGATGAACCAGTGCAATGGCTGATGATGCCACTCACTTGTCATTCGTTGGCTGCATCATAGCTGCAGCTGGACCTCGTGCATCCTGCGCCTATTGTCCGACGGCTGCGTGGGCTGCATCCCGAATCCACCCACAAAATCATCATTGGCTTCCATTGTGATATTACCTCTTAAGCATCTTTAGAGATTTGGCCTATGGGGTTAGACAGTAGGGTCGGGCTGGAGCCAACTATAGCACAGCCAGAGACTCTTGATCCTGAGTAAGGTAACTATTACAAGGACGATAACACTTGTTAGTTTGATGCTGCAATGAGTGGCAATGCACAATGAGACAGGTACAGATCCTGCCTGTGGGTCGCCGCTGTACTGCCAAGAGATTGGCTGGCGCAGATGAAAGGCACCAACGGCAAATATATTTGAGGTGGAACCATTCTGTTTATTCATGCAAGCAGCTAACCGCGGTCTATGTGAGCGAGGTAGTTCGACTGTGCAAGCATGGCGGTCCAGCAGCCAAGCTGGCTAAGTCATATTCATTTCTTTAACTTTATGTCCGTGTATATTTTGCATTTTTGTGTTATGTTGTGTTCATTGTTCATTTCTTCTCTTCCGTCAGCGGTTGCTCCAGATCCGCGGTCAAGGTTGGATATTACTTGTGCTGGGCTAAATTGTTGTGAATGGTAACTGTGCCGTTGCTTAGCACGTATTGCATACAACCTTAGCACGTCGTTGTGTTACAAGTTAGACAGATAAGCGGAAGCTAATATAGGGCAAGGTGCCCTAGAGATGCCCGTGCGATCTGCACGGCATGATACGGAAACCAGTTCGTCCAGAGAGCTGACCGCCACAAATTTAGTTCTACAACACTCCCACGCGGGCAGACCTCTGGGAACTGAAAAACTCCAAAGGCAAAACTTCTCAACGCAGACCCATCGCCTGGATGCACTTCTTGAACTGAGGAAGAGGCAAAGGCTTCGTCAGACAATCAGCGACCATGTCCGCCGACTTGCAGTAGGAAAACACGATCTCACCCCGCGCTACACGCTCGCGAACGAAATGGTGAAGCACGTCGATGTGCTTTGACCTAGCGGACGAAATCGGATTGTTGATGATCTTGATTGCCGCCTGACTATCGCACAAGATAGGTACCGAAGACACCCGCATCTGTAAATCACGTGCCAAGTGACGGTACCACAAAGCCTCCTTAGTTGCCGCTCCACTCGCCATATACTCTGCCTCCGCGGTTGACGTAGCCACGGTAGGCTGCAAACGACTTGACCAACTAACAGCTCCACCAGCATTCAAAAACACGTAGCCGGTAGTTGAACGACGCGTATCTACGCATGCTGCATAGTCCGAGTCGCAATACCCGTGCAAAGATGGATTACTCGACTTCGGAGAAAAGACAATACCCAGACCAGCCGTACCAGCAATATAACGAACAACCCCTTTCGCCGCCTGCCAATGCTCCACCGTAGGCTTGGACATGTGACGGGCAAGAGCTCCCACGGAATAAGCAATATCAGGCCTAGTGCCCACCGACAAATATAGCAGACTCCCAATAAGCTCTCCAAACCGGAATTGCCGTACATCAAGTGGTTGGCCAGCTGAACGCAAGGTAGTGCCGTGCGACAAAGGCACAGCACGCCCGTTGGCATCTT
>NW_003307644.1:299642-300832 GCF_000143455.1 Volvox carteri f. nagariensis
GGGGATTTCCACGTTTAAATTGTCTTGATTCCTACAGAATAAGGATAATGGCTTCTTATGACTGGATAGTTCGATGTAAACAGCTTTCTCCGGCTCCCTAAGGGAGTGCCATGCACTTTCCAGTCAACTATGTTAACAGGTCGAACTTAGGGTTGCTATACATTCAAAATTGAGAAGTCCATTTGTTCTCGTTGGGAGCTTGTGTTACTTGGAGCATGAGAGCCTGGGGGTGTGGGAGCCTGAGGGCCTGGGAGCCGGGGGCCTGGAAGCCTGGGGGCCTGGGAGCCTGGGGGCCTGGGAGCCTGGGGGCCTGGGAGCTTGGGAGCCTGGGAGCCTGGGAGCTTGTGAGCCTGGGGGCCTGGGAGCCTGGCGACCTGGGGGCCTGGGAACCTGGGAACCTGGGGACCTGGGGGCCTGGGAGCATGTGAGCCTGGGAGCCTGGGAGCCTGGCGACCTGGGGGCCTGCGAGCCTGGGAGCCTGGTGACCTGGGGGCCTGGGAGCCTAGGGACCTGGGAGCCTGGGAGCTTGTGAGCCTGGGGGCCTGGGGACCTAGGAGCCTGGGGGCCTGGGAGCTTTGGGGCCTGGGGGCCTGGGGACCTGGGGGCCTGGGGACCTGGGGGCCTGGGAGCCTAGGAACCTGGGAGCCTGGGAGGATGTGAGCCTGGGGGCCTGGGAGCCTGGCGACCTGGGGGCCTGGGAGCCTAGGGACCTGGGAGCCTGGGAGCTTGTGAGCCTGGGGGCCTGGGAGCCTGGCAACCTGGGGGCCTGGGAACCTGGGGACCTGGGGGCCTGGGAGCCTGGGAGCCTGGGGGCCTGGGAGCTTGGGAGCCTGGGGGCCTGGGAGGCTGGGAGCTTGGGGGCCTGGGAGCCTGGGAGCTTGTGAGCCCGGGTGCCTGAGAGCCTGGGAGCCTGGGGCCCTGGGAGCCTGGGGACCTCGGAGCCTGGGGGCCTGGGAGCTTGGGGGCCTAGGAGCCTGGGGGCCTGGGAGCCTGGGGGCCTGGGAGTCTTGGGGCCTGGGAGCCTGGGGGCCTGGGAGCCGGGGGCCTGGAAGCCTGGGGGCCTGGGAGCCGGGGACCTGGAAGCCTGGGGGCCTGGGAGCCTGGGAGCCTAGGGTCCTGGGAGCTTGGGAGCCTGGGGGCCTGGGAGCCTGGGGGCCTGGGAGCCTGGGGGCCTGGGAGCTTGGGAAAAC
>NW_003307644.1:305270-306027 GCF_000143455.1 Volvox carteri f. nagariensis
TCATTCGGGCAGGCACGTCAATTAGGGCAGGCACGTCAATGACGGAGGCGAAACATACACACACCCCTCCCCCAACCAGCCCCAGCCACCCTCCATAGCATCAGGAACAAGAAAGAGGGCAAGGGGGAACGAATCCACAAAGAAAAACAACCCTGGCACAGCTGTGCCCCACAACTACCTGCCTGCATCAAACAAATCTGCCGTACTCCGATAGCCATATCGGAGTACGACAGCATTTTGATGCCCCACGTAAAACACATAAGAGCCCCGACCCTCACCCCCATCTTACCTCCATTCCCGGCTGGACGTCGGCCCCATCGTCCGAGGCCTGCTGCACGTGCAGCACGTGGATGGGAACATGAGAATTAGGGCAGGCACGTCAATTCGGGCAGGCACGTCAATTAGGGCAGGCACGTCAATTCGGGCAGGCACGTCAATGACGGAGGCGAAACATACACACACCCCTCCCCCAACCAGCCCCAGCCACCCTCCATAGCATCAGGAACAAGAAATAGGGCAAGGGGTAACGAATCCACAAAGAAAAACGACCCTGGCACAGCTGTGCCCCACAACTACCTGCCTGCATCAAACAAATCTGCCGTACTCCGATAGCCATATCGGAGTACGACAGCGTTTTGATGCCCCACGTAAAACACATAAGAGCCCTGACCCTTACCCCATCTTACCTCCATTCCCGGCTGGACGTCGGCCCCATCGTCCGAGGCCTGCTGCACGTGCAGCACGTGGATGGGAACAT
>NW_003307645.1:0-15322 GCF_000143455.1 Volvox carteri f. nagariensis
ATCAAGACTGAGACGGCCGCTATCAAGACTGAGATGGCCGCTATCAAGACTGAGACGGCCGCTATCAAGGCTGAGATGGCCGCTATCAAGACTGAGACGGCCGCTATCAAGACTGAGATGGCCGCTATCAAGACTGAGACGGCCGCTATCAAGGCTGAGATGGCCGCTATGAAGGCGGTCCTGGACGAGGTCCTGCGGCGTCTGCCGACGCCGCCAAAGCGCTAGCCAGCGTGGAGTGGGCTGCTGTTCGTACTATCATTGTTATAGTCTTCGCCGCTTCGAACTGGCATTTATAGGTCGATCTTATTGTTAGTTCGGTCTGATAAGCGGGCCTTATTTTTGACCTGCTCTGTGTCTGCACTGACAACGGAAGTTGTCTGAGACATTTTTAAGATAAACTCAGCATTCGCAGAGTTTCGCAGCATTGCATAACGCGCCTACGCTTTGAAACTATTCAAGTAGGTTCTGCCGTACGGCGCTAGCCGAAAGGGGCCGAAACTAGTTTCGGCCTTTCCGCAAAACCAGGACCTCTTCGTCGGAAACACCGAAACTAGTTTCGGCAGGTTTACATTTCGGCCCGAACACTGGGGGTTGGAGCATGTTCGCCGAAATTTGTGCGGTATCATTGATTTCCAGGCCTGCAGTGCCTAGACTTCAGAACATCACAGCGGCATTTAGCGCTTGCAGTGCTATTCTGACATGTGGCAAAATCTTCCAGTGGATGCTCAGACGTACGACTTCGGCTGCCAGGGCTGCTGTTCGTACTATCATTGTTATAGTCCTCGCCGCTTCGACCCGATCTTATTGTTAGTTCGCGGCTGCCCCAAAAGACGAATTTTGTTTAGGTCTTACTTGGCTCACAGTCTTTTGTCTGTCGGTTTGGTTGCGTTTCATTTTGGACGTTCCTGCAATTACGCGCGGGCTTCGTATTTCTCAGCATTAATAGCTATTCTGATTTAAGCGCTGTCGTTCTGTGCTTGATGTGGCGCATCGGGACCGTTGCTTGTCTCATGCATGAGGCGGGTGTGGGATTGGTGGATATTGCCATGCGTGTGTACTGTCTTTGTCGGCTGCAGCGAGGTCGCAATGTGTGGTGTTGTGTGTATCCCAGATGACCTGTGTTACATCACATTCATCTGCTAACTGTTCCCGGTTTCTATCCACGTATTTGTCACCCGTGAGCCATGACATTTGTGTGCCTTACGCCCGCAACACTTACTGTAATGCTGCCAGAAGATGCAGCGATCAGTTGCTTTCGTTACCAACAATAACTTTCTGCTCCAAACTTGTCGAGACAAGTGGGCCCCTTATAGGCCCTGTCGCATTGTGACGTTTACATGGCCGCTTGGAGCTGATTACTCCCCAAAACAGTCCCGAACCCCCAGGATACTAAGCATTCAGATATTCTTACATGGCAAAATACCATTATCACTGCCGTCAGTCGATATTTCACGGTTATCTTGTCTCGTGTTTTTCATGCTGTATGTGCTACGGCCATCCCATACGCTGTTAGCACTACACGACAGCTTCCTAACATTTTTATTAACCCAACCACGCCTGTGGCTTAAAGCTCCTTCCGCAGTTCACCGAATTCCACGCGCGCGATTTAAAAATATTTCCCCACTTATTGCACACACACACACCGGTAACTGGTACACCTCCGCAAACTGGTAAACGGAGCAAGCTTTCGTGCACTGCTAGTTCACTGCACACCGTTACAGCGTGCCGCCCGGTGTGCGCGCATTTGTCGCCGCCGTGCTCCGCGCCTTCTTAGTCATCTCGACAATCGCATCCTTAATGGCCTTCCGATCCTCCACTGGCTGAGGGAATGGCAGACGCAGCTGTGGGAGGGGAAACACGGGAAGCTTTACGATCCATGCGAAGGGTTACATGTGCTCTGATGCATCCCACGTTCATCCCCCTTCCCTTCCCTTCCCCGTTCGAAGCCCTAAAACCGAAATCCAATAAAATGTGGTGAGGAGGCACTGCCGCAACATTTAAAGGGCTCCATACCTGCACACCCGCATAGCAGGGACCCTACCCCACCCACACAGCCACGCAGTTACCCTGGGCGCCCCTCGCACCTTGAACGTCTGGCCGGAGCAGTTGATCCCCAGCCGGTCCAGGTCTATCATGCACACCGTGTCCACGCTCAGGCCCACGTAGTGCTTGATCATGGCCTTACTGTCCTGTGTGTGCAGATGGAAGAAGCGAAAGGAGACGGCTGAGCAGGAAAGTGTGAAGACTTCCAACAAAATGCCCCAGTTAAACTGCAAACAGGCCAAAGAGACGGCCATCCTATGTTCCGATCCAGCTTGGGTTCCGTCGACATATGTAGCACCTTGTAGCTTTGTCCGCCGGCCCTCGAAAACCTGCTCATGCAGCAGCCAGCACGCAGACCATCCCGCTGCCCTCCTCCCTCTCTTCCCCGGCCCACCTCCCCATGGTCCGCGTTCATGTGGCTGCACACGGGCGCCGAGAAGGGGTACACCGGGTGGCTTCGCCGCCAGGTAGTCATCCACCGTCAACTGCAGGCAACGCGGACAGTAGTGAGTGGCGGGGCAGGCAAGGGAATGAACAATCAGGGGGACCCAGTCCGTGCAAGTCAAAGAGAGAAGAGACCGAACAGAGACGCAGAAAAAAGAGGCAGACGAGATCCGGCAAAATAATAGTAGTAGTTGACATTATATATAATAAGCTTTTACAAAATCTACAAAATCATATCCTTGTCAGCCCTTGTCAGCCCTTGTCAGCCCTTAAAGGTTTTTGGCTTGTCGGTGTAACAGTGCAATGCCAACTTGCTACAACCGGCGACACGGCGGCGCCTACCTGGCCCACATGCTCTCCCCCTTAGACCGCTCCCTGGTCTCACTATCCCCAGCCCGGTATCCCTCCGCCACAGAGCCCTACCCGCGGTGCTCGGCCAAAGCCGCCATTGAAGCGGACCGCAGCAATCTTGTCCATTCGGAACCACTGGAAATCAGGGAAGTCGACATAGAAGGCCTGGTGGCGTGTGGCGGCCCGAAATGGCATCCGAAAAGGCAGGGGGTGTGGGGAATGGCGAGAGCAAGAGAGGTGAAGGGCTTTGATGCATGACATGATGGATAGATATAGGAGCCACATGCCTTGCAATACAATCACATGAGACATGCCAGCCCTGCGTAAAGTCACACCCTGAAGCAGCAAGGCCACCAAATCCCCTTTGTAAGCTCTGTCCTACATCTCGCCGTCGTCACCTATAGCCGTCGCTGAACTCGTCCGCACACACCTAAACGCTCATGTCGTCCCATGCCCGTCATCGAAACCCCCAAACTCTCTGCGAAGGTTTTACGGAGTTTGGGTTCGTAATCTGGCAGTCTCGTCATTACACACACCGCACACAGGGAAGCCATGCCGCTCCGTACCATTACATCATCACCCAATCACCCGCTTCCCTGGCGAGTGGGCCGGCTGGGGACCTTATTTGGGCTTTACTTCCCCCGCTGATTAGGGCCTCTATCAGACCGCTCACTCTAATAGTCTCTGATAACCCTTAGGGCCTTATGGAAACCTACACGTCACGGCGGTCAGGTGGCACGTGCAACGCCACCTGTGACTCACCGAGGGGTACTTTTTGAGGTAGACCTCCCGCAGCCGCCGCTTATCCGCCTCCAGGACCGGCGCCACGGTTCCCTGGAGTGTTAGCCGCCCGCAGTCCATGCCCTGAGAGCAGTCCAAGCCGAGGATGGCCGAGTCGGAACGCATGTCGTGAAACACGATGATTAAGTGAAGACATACATATGTGTGTAAGCACATATGCAACAAATACATGAACGGATAAGGTGCGAGTTCGACCCTAAGTGCGTGGATGGGTGGGGGGGGGTAGGGTAAAAGACGAACCCCTGACGAGTGATGCTGTGTGATACAAGGAGTATACGAATTACTCCAGGAATAGACAGACACTGCCGAAATTTGTAAAAGCAAACGAAAGGTGGTGGGTGGGTTATGCGTAGGTATCGGAAGCAGGTGCGGTTGGGTCATGTCCCGGCCCTCGGTGCCGGTATCGCAGCAGCAGCTCCATTCCCCCCTTCACCGCTTCGCTCCTTCATACCTGGAAACTGGGCGACTTAACGGTGAGGCTGACTCGACCGTCCTTCAGCATATCCGCTGTGTGGGCGGACAGAGAGGAGGTGGCGAAGAAGGGCCGCCCCGTGCCGTCGCAGGCGAATTCCACCACGGAGGACGCTGGAAAGCCGGCCGTGTCGGCTGCACTGCTCAGCGTGCACAGCACACCGTGCCTGCAACCGAGAGAAAGAGAGACATCAACAATAGCAGTGAGACGCGCGCACACACACCCACACACGCACTCACACACACACACACACACGCACACACACACGCACACACACACACAGGAGCGAGCTAAAACAAAAAAGAAAAGCGCACACACCCAACTAAACAGGACGGAACAAAGGTCAGCCTAGGTTGGCATCGGAGGGTTGAATGAAAAATCCCCCCGTAAAAAACCCGGTGAGAGGCAAATACCCGAACACGGGCAGCACTTTGAAATCAATCAGGTTTGGCTTGGGGCTTAAAACGCCCCCTTGCATGCCAGGTCCATTGTAGCGGCTCCACTGCCTGCTGCTCCCTACTCCTAGTTTTGATTTCCCTCCTCCTCACTTTCCCTGATCCAGCACCGTCCGCGCCTCCGCCGCAGCTGAGGGCCGCGGGGCGGACTGCTGGTGGTTCTGAAAGGTCGCCATCTCGGGGTCGCCATCGCCTCCCACAACGTATTGTGGGGGGACCGCGGGGGCTGGCGAGGGGGGTCAGCAATTGAGGGAGGGAGTACATGAACCGAAAAGGGGGGAGAGGGCGGCGGGGGACAGAGAGAGAGGCCCTGAAAGCTGCTGAAGATGTAGAATGATCGAATCGAGGTGAATACTCAGGGGGTTATGTCAGGGGGGTTCCTAGGAGGGATGTTTGCTAGCTACACTCTGCTCGGGGATGCACATAGCTCCAAGAGTTCTGGACACGCAGCTTCGTTTGCCACGTTGTCCAGGGTTTTGCAACCTCCGCCAAGCCGAGATACAAAAAATTGGCCAAGGCTGCCCGCGTCGCTCACATGGACCCGTGGCGCGGGCGACCTGGTGCTTTGTCCGGGCTGGTGGACGCGTCCAGCTGGCCAGCCCGAACAGGAGAGACCGTGCGCCTACGCGGCAGCGAAGGGGAGGGGTATTGCGGACCTGGGTTGGGATAATCGACACAAGTCGCTGTGGACTTATCTTGCTCAAACGTATAGACTCCACTATTGTCGGCTCCGAGACGGAAATGCGTGGTGCGACTGGCAGCCTACCTGCCGACAAAGGCACAATTGTCTGGAAAGATCTACCGCTTGCCACCTGCGCAAAATCACCCAAGAAGCCTGTGACGATATGTCCTCCACAAAAGCTTATTGATCACTATCCAAGGGATGCGCTGAATTGTGACTAGCAAACCATGAGCCAGCGGCTTAAGAAACCATTTGGAATGGAAAGCGGGTCGAAACGAAGCGTCTTAATTCTGTCGAAACCCAGTAAAGTAACGCAACGCACCGAAGCGGAGATCGTAGATTTGCTGCAGATGAGGGCCATTTGACGTATAACGCAGCACCGAGCCCCGTACCTCAAAGCCTTACGAGACGTCACACGGTATGGCCAGCATACAATATTTTTTATTATACTCACAAGAGCTGCAAGAAATAAGAACATAGCCCTACGAGAGAAACGCCAAGGGAATGCACCAACGCTCCGATACCAACGCCCTGTTATACTTGAATTCCGTGGCCTCTAGCTCCAACGACTGGCCGTGAAGGCAGTTCGTTACTGCAACTTAAGCCTGCTCCCTCAGTTAATACTCCTTGTTCTTCTATGACAGCCTTTACCAGGTAAAGGTACAGGTCCTGTTAGATTTCGCTGATTATTTAAGCCGTTAGCATGGCAGCCGCGCATGAGGGCCGGCGAAGAGTATCCACCAACGAGCAAACCGAAGGGAGTGAGGAAGAACAGCCATGTGCATCCGCATTGGCGCTGGAGAACTGGAACTGCCCCATATGCATGGATCTCCTGTACAAACCTTGCATCAACAACTGTGGCCATACGTTCTGCTTCTGGTGAGATCGTAGCCAAAGTTTCATAACTGCCGCTCTGTTTCGTCTTCGCGCCTCTCCCGCCTGCGACCTCTCTACCTAAGCCTACCTTCTTACCCCCTTCCATTCTACCTTCCATTCGTCACGCACAGGTGCATGCACAACTCCATGAACCCATTCCGTCCATCGCAGTGCCCGCTATGCCGGGCCGCTTACACGCACTTTCCCCGGGTAAGGAGCCCCATGACGCCTGTTTCTACCCCCGCCGCGTCTTTTCCGCTCTCTTCCGCCTGTCCACCAGCTGGAAGGCCGCGCGCTCGCAGCAAGCGCGCTGCGTGGTCCCCTTCACTACACATTTCCGTCCATCGCCCGTCGTTGGTCATTCCCGAACCTGCTCTGATACGTTCCCATGTTCTGCCAGTTAGGGGTTGCGGGATGCATTAAGAACATGCGCCTTGCGGGACCCCCTATGATAGCTTCCCTTACCCGAGCAAAGGAATGGCCCTGAAGCGGACCACCCCCTCGCCCCCACGTAGGTCTGCGTTCCGCTCCATTACTTCCTCGCATCCTCCTTTCCAGAACAGTACTCCGAGCGTGAACGAGAGAACCGCGGTAAGGTTAAGAGGGTGAGGGGAAGAGGGTGAGGGGAAGAGGGTGAGGGGAAGAGGGTGCGGGCAAGAGGGTAAGCGGTGGCGCTTGGCGCTTCCCTATCTTCCCCTTCGTTGGGCGTTGGGAGTGTACCTCCGCCCGAGGGTCCTCGTAGTGGAGCGCACACCTTTTTCTTCACCTGACCGCCTTGGTTTTTCTGCACGATCATACCGCCACACACCCATACAACACAACCGTAAACCCATGCACCCACACCCATACATACACACACACAGAGCTGGAGGCCAAGCAGCATGTGGAGTCACCATACATACCGCTCCCCAGCCCCAGCCCCAGCTCCAGCCCGGGAAAAGGACCCTTCTTCGTAGCACCAGCATCGGCATCATCAGGACATGTAGAAGGGAATACAACACAACATCAACATCATCATCAACAGCATCACCAACATCATCTTCAGAGCTGGTATCACCAGCTCGGGCGAAGGCCGCAGACAGCAAGACGTCAGAGGATAGCGACTCAGCAGCGGCAGCAGACAACAACAGCTTCTGTCACCAGCGCCGACCCTACCGCTGATGTGTCGCATGCCGATGCGGCTGCCGTCGTACGTGTTGCGCAGCCGTACAGGTGCAGCAACCCCTCCTGTGGCCGCCTCGCTTACCAGCCCTGCATTCTCAGCTGCGGCTGCGTGGTGGGTATCTTTTCCTCCTACCTTTCCCCGTACCTCCCGGCCCGACCCGGCCGAGCCGGTGCATGAGGGAGGTGATTTCTGCGGTGGTCCGTACACACACAGGCCGGCATAAGGGGGGGAGGGAGAGAGAGGGAAGGAATGCATGTGGTGCATGGCAACGTAATCTCAACTAGTGGAGAAGAAGCCCATATCCGATTCGCCGTGCCTTGACTTGCCTCTTACGACTCAGTCCTGGTCCCACGAATGATCCCATGAGGGCTCCCCACGCGAACCCCAGTTCGAATCCCAGAGCCCAACCTTGACTTTTTGCTATGACCGCAACCGCAACTACAACCGCCCACAGGTGTGCAGGTCCTGTCTACCCGGAACTCCAAGGGCTTCCCGAGGAACACGAGCCCAGGGGGCTGCAGTAGCAGCTGTAGCAGCAGCTGCGGGCCATCTGATAACGTCGCCTACCGGGCCCGGAGCGTCACCGCCGCCGCAGCAGCAGCAGCAGCGGTCATCTCGGGAGCACCCGGAGCAGCAGCAGCAGCAGCAGCAGGGCGTGTGTGGGCAACTGGACCCGGACACGGACGGGCTGGGGAAGCTGCCCCGGACCTTGCCCCGGAGAGAGGGCTCGGCGTCGCCGCCGGCATCGCCGCCGCGGCAACGGCAACCCGGGCGCCAGGAGAAGATGGAGGACGAGGGCTACCATCACGATCAGCAGCCGAGGCAGCAGCATCAAGAGCAGGGGCGGCGGCTTGAGCAGCAGCCCACAGAACAACAGCAACAGCAGCAGCCGAAGCAGGAGCAGCACTTAAAACCTCAGTGCCCTTCTTGCGGTCGGAGCTACATTCCCGGTCCGCAGGTATGCGGCAAGGTAAGAGCGTGTGTATGTATGTATGTATGTATGTGGAGTCTGGGATGGGCGGACTGCTGAAGGAGGGAGAGAGGGAGGGTTTCAAGGTGTAATGGGCGTAAACTGCCGTACACACCATCAATCAGGCCGGCTGCTCTGCCGGAGGTACTGCTGTGGATGTGGATGTGGATGTGGGGGGGGAGGGTGATAATCAGCATCATCATGTAGGAGGGCGGGCAGGAGGGGAGGGGTCAGCGGTAGGCCTGCTTTATGTCAGAGTAGATAGGTACGGCACACACCTGCTTTTGCCGGTTGGACAAACAGGTAGAAACACGTCTTCAAACTCGAGCTTTCCGCCCGGGTGTTGCTGTTGCTGTTGGTGGTGATGATGGTCTTCCTGCAACGCAGCTGGAGGAGGCTCTCCGCTGCCTCTACCCAGACACGTATAAACAGCGGCAGGAGGAGGAGGAGGAGGAGGAGGAGTTGAGAGCTGCCGCCGCAGCGGCTCCAGCTGCAGTGACGGCAACCACCGACATCGCAGCCGCCGCCGCAGCCTCGTCGGCCCGTAACGGGGAAGCTGAAGGTGCCGGTAGCAGCAGTAGCAGCAGCGGCAGGGGGCATGGTAGCAGCTGCTGCGGCGGTCATGAAGGTGGTGCCAAGTTCGCGAACCAGCAGCCCCAGCAGCAGCAGCAGCAGCAGCAGCAGCAGGAGCCCGGGGGCCCGCAGCCCACTGCTGCAGCTGCACGTAGTGACAGTAGCGGCGGCAGTAGCCGATGGGAGCGCCCGCGTGAGTGGATAGCGGCCGCTCCGCCGTTTGCTGTAAATGCCCGTGGCGGGGTTTGGGGGCGGAGAAGGGGGGGACCCGTAGGAGGGACGATGATCGATTGCGGGGCCCCTGTGCGAATGATCAGTGCGATGGCACGGCAAAAGAAGAAGAACATATGTGTAGAAAACATAAAATAGACAGTTTATTGCAGGAAATTGTAAGCGGTTACCAACCAGTAGTGATCTGGGAAGAAGTGGTCAAATCGCGGCGAGGTGGGCAGCGAGCTAGACAGCGAATGAGTATCTCGCTGCCGAGTCCAGAGGAGAAACGGCGGAAGGACTACCTAGCAGCCGAGGTCAAGTAGAAAAGGTGTAAGGAAAGTGGAAAAGCAAAGGAAACCGTAGTAGTGGTAGTAGTAGTAGTAAGAAGTCAGGCTAAAGGCGGCGAAGAGCAGAGCAGAAGGTACCTACAGAAGGTGTAGGAGGGCGGAGGGAAGCACATGCATGGAAACAAGGAATTAACTGCCGAGGAGGGGGGAAGCTGCCAAGGGATGACGAAGCCCAGAAGCTTTATTAGACGTTATGTGGTCGGGGGGGGTAGGGGTTCAGGGCCAAGAGGGGTTCGCAGCTCGCAGGGAGCTACGGAGGTGCAGGAGGGCGATGTCCTGAGGGCGACGAGGGACAGCGCGCTACCCCCCACACACACAGTGTGTCGCCCACCCACGGGTCCACTCCCGCCCCCCCCCCCACGGGGAGCCCCGTCACGGCCTTCCCGCCCTGCCCACATGCCGCCCTAGGTCCCGCCAGGTTCCGTTCCCTTCCCCTCCACCCCTCCACCCCCAGTCGGGGCGCATTCCGTCTGGCAATACCCCCGGGGCCCCCCTCTCGCCTCCGGGGGCCCCGGCGCCGCCGCATTACAAACCACACGGCACGCAACTCCTGCAGCCGCTGACACCAACCACCCGATGCGAATCTCCCTCGCGCTGCATCTCATTCTTTGCGCCTCTCCCCCTCTCTCTGTCTCCGCCTGTCTGTATGTATGTGTGTATCTCTGCCTCTCCCTTCTCCTGCACATACACACACACAGGGGCACACACATCTTGGGGCTCCCAATGTCGCGACGGATGGCTTCCCTGCGCCGCTAAGGCTCTACCCTTGCATCCTCCAGTCCGCTGTTCCAACCACCAACTCACCCACACCCGCACCCGCACCCACCTACAGGCTCCAAGTTGCCGCGGATAGATGCGCTCATCGCAGCCGCAGCTATAGGTGCCGCCGCCGCTGGCCGAGGTGCTGACGGCACCAGCTTGTCCTCTTCCGCCGCCTCCCACCCTTCCGCGCCTCCCCCACCTCCCCCAAGCATCATCGACATCTGGCTGGCTCTTCGCGAGGAGATGGCGGCGCAGGCGGACACGTGCTTCACCTGGTACTCCGTGGGTTGTGACGACTGCGGGATGTTCCCCATTATTGGCCGCAGATACAGGTGCGGTATGCATGTATATGTATGTATGTATGTATGTATGTATGTATGTATGTATGTATGTATGTATGTATATGACATTCCTTCGCGGCCGTCCCCCTCCCCCGTACGTCCCGGGTGGGAGCCCTCGTGTACTGGGACCCCGACCCCATGACCCGCCTTTCCCCTGTCGTGGGTCGTCTTACCCCCATTACCCCCCCCCCCGCTGTTGAACATGCTTCTCGACGCGAGTGTGTGGAGTGCACCGAGGTGGTCGGCTACGACCTGTGCGGGGCCTGCTACGACCGGGGTGCCGCGGGTCGTGGCCGCTTCAATCAGCTACACCGCCCCGAACATCGGGTGGTGAAAGTGGAGCCGTGCTTCGGGCAGGTGACACAGGCGGAGGCCCGCCGTGGCGGAGCCGCCGCCACCGCCTCTGCAGCTGGCGGCGCGGCGGCCTCGGAGCCGGCGGCCTCGGCCTCGGCCTCCGCTGCGGAGCGGGTGGACGGTGGTGGTGATGGTGATAGACCCGGAGTTGCCGTGCTGGAGGGACTGCAGCTGCTGACGCTCATGAACTATCTAGAGGTAATGCCGTCGCCTGCCCTTGTGCTGCCCTGCCCTGCACGCGCGTTTTCAATGTCTGTATGTCTGTCTCCATGCCATTCATCTGTTCGTCTTCCTCCTCCTCCTCGTACTCGTGGGGGTACCTCTGTCGTCGTATGCCCCTTGTATATCTGTCTGCCTCGGCTGAGCAGGCACGTGGTGTCGTACAATGCCCCGCCAGGTGGTCTCTCTCCAAGTGGCACCCACCCACCCACCCCCGGGGGGAGGCGGGCTGCTATCACCCCCGGTAGCCGTACGTGACATGACATGACACAACATAAATGATGTTCCCTCTTGAAACTGTCGTACATGGATCCTGATTTTTATGCCGTACTAAGTTCCGTCGCACTTCACTTGCGTGTTTTTCTGTTCTCAACTGCGTTCCCACCACCACCAGGTCCTCCATCCGGAGCTGACGGTGGAACAGGCGACCACGCTGGTCATTATGCACCTGGGGGCACCCGGCGGACTACTGGATTTGGCGGAAGCCGGCCTGCGTGGCGGCGGCGGCGGCGGCGGCGGTGGCGCTGTCGGACGAGGAGGTGCTCGCGGAGCGCCCGCAGCTCGCAGCTCCCGTACCAACGTTGCCGGCGGCACCAGCAGTAGCAGCAGCAGCAGCGTGGCTGCCGGCAGCAGAGGTTTTAACTTTCGTTGGGGCTCGTGGTCGTTTTCCTTTGGCAGAAGTGATGGCGGCACGGGGGGTGCCGGTGACGGAGCCGCTGATGCTGCGGCGGCGGCGTCAGGCACTGTGGTCGACGGAAGTGGCGGCCGGCGGTTTGGCGGCGATGGTGGCGGCGGAAGCGGACTGCCCTGGTTTGCCTGGGCTTCTCGCCGCCGCGGCGGTGGCGGCGGCGGCGGGGACGCAGGCTTGTCATCGCGGCAACGCGCGTTTACCGGACCCCAGGATGTCGTACGCAGAAATGACGCCCAACAACAGGACACGCCACAACAACAAGAACAACAAGCGCAGCGGCTGCTGGGGGCTCCATCTGACAACGATTCAACGCAGGATAGGGAGACCCGGCAGTGGAGCAGCAGCAGCAACAACAACAACAACATCAGCAACAATAACAGCAGCAGCAGCAGTAGCAGTAGCCGTAACAGCTGCTGTGTGCAATGACACGCGCCACCTCGTCTCTCTGATGCTGCTGCCGCCTCCCCCCGGCCGTGTGGCCGCATGTGGTACCCCCCTGTCTATCTATCTCAGACAGTCTGCGGCCCTCGGGGGCTCCCCCCCTCAGGGCTCCAGCTACGTATGTATGTACGTATGTATGTGCTCCATTGCTATGGCACTTAGGGAGGGCGATACAGCGCAGCTCCCGGAGAGGTGCAACGCATACACACGCATACACATACGAGAGCCACCCGCGAGTCTTCTTTTTATATCGGGGGGGGGGGGGTGGGGGTGAAAACACCTGAAAGCGTTGACTACTGCTGTGTATGCGTTGAGGTCCTCGTCCTCAGGCCGACATGGAGAGGCAAGATGAAGAGGAGGGGGGGGTGGAGGAGGGATTGGGCTTCCTGAAAGGAGGAGACCTGGCAGTGATGCCGCGAGGCATGTATTGCGGCGTGTGCTGACATAGCCATGTCGTGGATGCTTACGTGTATATGTGTATGAGTATGCGTATGTACGTGCAGGAGAGGTTTGTGGACTCGTCAGGAGCAGGATGCAGCGCTGAGAGCGCAGCTGTTGATGCAATCTGAGAACCCCACAGCGGAGCAGGGAGTGGCCTCGGAGGAGCGGGGGTGAGGGGGGGAGCGGGGGTGAGGGGGGGGTGAGGGTGTGTGTGTGTGCAGAGAAAGGCTCTCGGACGAGAGGTCCGTCCCCGCTCCCTCCCGAATGACGTCATCATACCGAGTTAGTTCGCCATTGTAGAGATGTTACTGAGATGAAGAATGTAAAGTTGGAGAGAGCGCAAGGATGGGAAGAAGATTAATGGGCAGCGGCGGCGGCGCTGAGCTGTGTGTGTATGTGTGTATGTGTGTATGTGTGTGAGTGTGTATGTGTGTATGTGTGTGTGCGGCTGGCGAGTGGGGAAGGGGGACGCTCTCCTTGAGTGCTAAGCACGTGGGTTGAGTTGAGTCGTGCAGTGCACAGCTAGATATTTTTGCTGTGTGTTGTGGTAAAGTAATTATGCTGGAAGGAGGAGTACTGACCCTATGTTGATGTGGAATTGTTTTGGAGGTAGAAGGGATGATGTTCAGTATCAGCAGCCTCAGCATCAGGCGACGTTGCAAGGATATTTACGATGGCAAGCGGGGGCCCCGGATAACGAATTTTTCCTTCACGGCGGCGGATTTCCCACTCCAGGGCGTTCCCGTTCATTCCTCTTCTCCTTTACTTCTTATCCCCCTTTACGCTTTCTTCTTCTTTGGACAGCAGCTTGGGTGGCTGAGAGCGGGGGCAAGTGCGTGAAAACAATTTCCAAGTACGTACCCTTGCCACCGCTAGGCCTGCTTGCCACGCTGTGTACGGCACCTTGATGCATCGTTATTGTAACGGCACAAATATGTCGAATTGTTACTTCCCCATGTTGAAGCTACCTAGGGCACCTCGTTGTAAAATAAGGGCAGGAGGGGTTAGGGCGGGGGGAGGTTCCCACGGAAGGGAAAAGAGGGGGAAGGAAGGGCGGTACGTGCATTCGTTCGTGTTGAGCCGCTAAGTCACACTCGTCGATGTGCCTACATACATATGTGCGTACAGACACACAAGTTGGAGGAATCGACAGCACTCGCACGTCCAATGGCCGCAGTGCGGATAGCGCCGTGTATCTGTTACGCTCAGGAAGAATGCCTTGTGCGCTCTTTTGTATGTACGTATGTATGTGTGTCTTTATATCTCTGTATATCCATGTCCGTGTGTAGTCCTGCTCCGTTTGGCTGGTGAACCCGGTGAACCTGCTTTCCTTTGTACGACTAAATGGCTCACGCCTTTCCTTAAATTATCTGTCGTTGTAGAGATTTATTGTGTGTAGTTCCTTAAAACACACGTGCTGACATACATACATACATACATACATACATGCTTCCTCGCAGCGTCCGAACATATCACCCCGGGACGCCGTACGCCTCATTAACGAGATTGTGGTGGTGATGGTGGTGATGGTCCATTCATTCCGCACAACGCGGGCAGTGCAGTGTGACCCTCAGTAGAGTTCTATCTCGCTGCGACCTGTGCCGCCAGCCTGCGCCAGCCGGCGGGGACCTCCCGGCGGGGGCCAGACAGGCAAACAGACAGACGAACATACGTACCACGTCTCTAGGAGGGTAGGATTCGGGCTGGAATTAGGGAAGAGCTCTGTCGCAGAATTAGCCTGGATTTTATTCCTGACAAAAGAATTGGTCTGCCGAGGTCTGGAATTGTTCTGGCGGACCCGCCGGAGGTATTCGAATTGCGCTGTGGAGCCTCGGAATTGGGCTGTGCTGCGCCTGAATTGGCCTGTCCGGGTGTCGAATTGGCCTGTCCGGGTGCCGAATTGGCCTAACAGGGTATTGAATTAGCTTGACAGGGTGTCGAATTGGCTGTCAAGTTGGCAGGATTGGCCGGGGCTGGCATCCAAAAGCACATGACTTTTAAGGAATTTACAGAAAAACTTTGCAAGAGGACCGCTTACAAGTGCCTCATGTGTGTATTAGATTCGATCCCACGACATGGAGTGGGAAAACTTGCACACCTGGTTACCGTACTCTGGCACTACTACTACTACCGGAGGCAAGCACTCAGGGCCACGACTGCATTACCCAGTCAAGTCAGCTGCCGAGGTCCCACTGTTTTCCCACCACACTTTATCGACAGTCCGTCCAGTTTATCCCACAACACTCGTATGCATGAATAGGTTCGGGTGGAAACAATGACAAATCTCTGATAAACCGCTAAACTCAGTACCACGAGCTACATTGAAAACAAATGAAAATGCAGATGTCTGCCGAGAAGAATATGTTCGCCATATGCAATCTATGCCTTAATCCATCGAGCTCTCCGTTGGGCGGGGCATGGCCCATGAAGTCGCCCCCGGTATTCCGCCCATACAACCAAACACTGACACAAAACGTTCAAGACGAGGCGTGTGGATATGTCTGCTTGTCTGAACGAAGGAATGAATGAATGAATAGACCGGGTGTTAAAATTGTGAGCGACTTGCCATGCAGGCACACCTTTGGTTCTGGTCGGTTCGGGTGATGGTAACTTTTCACACATACACACACAATGAATGTATGGGTGAATGAGTACGGAGTACGGTAACAAGTCGTGTGGGG
>NW_003307645.1:15428-17124 GCF_000143455.1 Volvox carteri f. nagariensis
GCCGGGACAGGCCCTTGAATTGGCCTGACAGGGATATGAATTGGCCTGGCAGGGACATTCCGACAGTCAGAATTAGCCTGACAGGGATACGAATTAGCCTGGCGGGACATTCCGACAGTCAGAATTAGGCTGACAGGGTGTCGAATTGGCCTGGCAGGGACATTCGGACAGTCAGAATTAGCGTGTTCAGGGTGTCGAATTAGGGAAGCACGGGAATTGTGCGACCGGGGCAGTCAAAAGAATTGCTCTGCCCGACAGTTTGTCCTACCCTCTACGTCTCTCCACTGGCGCTTAGGAGGAGAAGAACCCCAAGCCCCCGGCCCCCCAGTCAAAAAGCCGAGGAGGACTTTTCTCCGTATCGGTATCGGTCGCACTCAAAACTAGATTTTCTTAATCACTAACTATTCCAGCTTCATTCGCTCACTCGCCCGCAGCTTCTCACCCGACGATATGTTCTCGCACCTAGGTTAAGTGGATGTCTATTCTGTTACATGCCTAGCACCTGTATGTGAATGCCCGCAGCCGCAAACGCACACACACACTGACACACACACACACACTGACACACACACACACACACACACACAACAAACACCACACACACACAGACACACACGCACGCACGCGCCAGCCGCAAGCCATGCATGAATACAGATGAGGATTCCAAATACACAGACACACATATTCACATAATGCATACTACATGCAAAAGCAGCAGCAGCAGCAGCGGCGGCGGCAACCGATAACTCGCATTGTTCGCAGGTACAGGTAAACGTTCCCCGCCCCTGCAGCCCCTCTGCTGCGCCCCACCCCTGTCAACCCCGGAGCTCCATCACGCCCGCCATGAGCACCTCCAGCTTCTCAACCTCCTGCTCCAAAGGACCCAAAGTGGCCTGACGGGGCGGGGGGAGGTGGGGGGAGATGGGGGGAAAGACGGGGAGAGGCGGCACGGCACAGCGGAAGGGGACTTGGGAGGAGGAGGCGGGGCTAGGGGCGAGAAGGGCATTGATATAGGCGGATCGGCAACTCCTCCCCTCCCACCTCTCCCACCTTGAGCGAGGTGAGGGGGGCTGGATCCTATCTAGCACTCGGGCGACGAAACACCCTCCCGACAGACACACCTCGCACCCGCCCCTGCTCCCCTATTCACCTCCAACAGCTCCTTCCGCTGCCGTACAGCTTCCGCCTGCCGGGCGAGATCCGTAACCTTAGCCCCCTGGTGGCCCAGCTGCTCGCGAACCAGATCCAGCTCGGCCTGTACGGCAGCCAGTCTGGGAGACGAAGTCCCCGAAGCGGTCCATCAGGGCGACGAAGAGCGCGGGGCGGACGGTTCCGTGTCACTGTCAGCAGCAGCACGACTAGCTGTCGGATACATACATACATACATACATATGATGAGATTTATGTCCTAAAGCTTCCATGGCTTGCTGTACAGTCGCGTTCGAGGTGCCGGATAAGACAGGGTGAGGCGGAGCCGGGACTGCCAATTGCAAGGCGGGCCTTACACTGCTGAAAAGATATAATGAGATATTACACAAGTACACCGCCACTATTGCAACCACAGAGAAAATAGGATCTCCAGTTTAATTCCTTCACCCTCCAGCCCATCCACACATCCTTCAGCTCGTCCGTCTTAGGGGTGTAGAAGGGGGGGTGGGGGGGAAGGAACCTGTCCCTGAAGTATCCCTCCCGCCGC
>NW_003307645.1:17407-23106 GCF_000143455.1 Volvox carteri f. nagariensis
GCGATATGGTCATAGGAATCACAGGATAAAGTCGGGGGATGGAGAAGCATGCATGGTGTGATCATCCATGATGATGGATGACAGCATGCACATACATACATACATACATACATACATACATACATACATACATACATACATACATACATACATACATACATACATACATACATACATACATACATACATACATACATACATACATACATACATACATACATACATACATACATACATACATACCCTTCCCCCTCCCCCCCCACACACACAAACATGCGCGCGGTCCCCTTCACGCATCTTATCCAAAAACACACCAACACACACACCGGCAAGCATACGTCACACACATGTACGGACGGCACCCCGTGACACATGCCGTACACTGTCGTGGGCTTCTCTCTCCCCCCCCCTTCTCTTGCCCTGGCAGCAGCTTCAATCGTGTGTGGTTCGTCTTTCCCCCCCCCCAGCAGCGCCACACCACTCACGCACCTGTCCACATTGCTGCACGGTTCTCCGTCCCCCTCCCCCCGGGGGCCCCCGGGCGACATCCCCCCACCCGCCGCGGCCCCCGGCGACAGCGGCCCCCCCAGGGCCGCGGGGCCCCCGCGAGAAGCTGACTCCTTCTTCGCCACCACCTGCTGAATGAGCTGCTGCAGGCTGTAGTTGGGGGCCTGCGGTGGTGGCGGTGGTGGCGGTGGTGATGATGGGGAGAGGTAGAGGTAGAGGGAGGGAAATGCAGGGGGAGGAATGAGGGGGGAGCCAAAGGATGTTCAGCTTACTGAGGAAGAGAAGGGGGGGGAAGAGCGGGGCAGCCATGCAATGGGCAACAAGGCAACGGGTCAACGGACGCCTCGTGTCACCTCGTGAAGCAAAGTGAGTGGCGAGATGCGGTGTGGCAGGGAGGGGCAATGGAGTGAGGGCAGGGGGGAGGAGCGAGGGCAGGGAGGAGGAGCGAGGGTAGGGGGAGGAGCGAGGGCAGGGGGGAGGAGCGAGGAGGAAACCTGAGGCAACTGACCAGGCAGACGGTCATTGGTTCGCTCGGGGGTTGCCCGGGGGGTGCACGTATGCCTCTGCCTGGGTCCATCCTCCCCCGTCCCCGCCCCCCCGGCCCACTAACCCTGGACTCGATCTTCTTGCGGCAGATGGGGCACTGCGTCTTCTTGTTGCGGTCAATGTGCTGCTCCAGACAGCGGCCACAGAAGCTGTGACCTGCGGTCCACAACCCCCCAGAGTGAAGAGAGGGGGGTAGGGGGGGTCAGGACAGGCGCACCCGCTCTCAGCCACGCCAAGCTCCCACACACACACAGTAACACCATCCAGACTCCAAACCCCAGACTCCCCCCCCAGGGTCCCCTTACAGGATATACCTCTATAAGCCCCTAAAACATTCCGCCAGACCACCCTCACGAAGACGACTTCCCCCCACCCTTCCCTCCGCCCCCTTAGCCTCCCTTTTTCCCCGCCCTCCCGCGTACGGCAGTTGATACCCCCTGTCTTGGACGTGATTTCCCCCCTCCCCCTCCCCCTCCACCCTCCCCCAGCCCCCTCCCCCGGCCCCCGGGACCCACCGCAAGGGAACAGCATCACAGGTGCGTGTTGGGGCGGCACCATTAGCTCGTAACACACGGGACATGTGTTCTGACTCTCCAGCTCCTTCACCAAGAAGGTGTCCAGAGCGCCCTGCTGCGCGGCTAGACTCTCACTCTCCCGCTGAGGGTACGGACAGTACGACGAGGACGACGAAAAGAAGCCGATGTGTCGACACACACATACACACACAGCCAAGTGCGTGTGCGTGTGTGTATGTGTGTGTGTTTTTATGGCAGATCGGGAAGCAGCCGGAAGGCGAGAAGGGAAGGGGGGAGGAAAGGCGGGGCAAGGGTCTTGAGTTGGGTGAAACACATACACCCCCGGGTTGTGGTTAGGTTCAGACTTGGGCTGGGGTGGGGGATGGAGGGCGGAGAGCGGAGGGGGTGGGGGGTGGCCGTGGATTAGCACTGAAACCAAAGCTAGTAAGGAGATGTCACCTGCCTGCCTACAGCCCCCAAGGGTTACAGGTGCAACGGCTGAATGGCTCACACACAAAAACGCACACACACGCACGCACACACACACACACACACAAAAACGCACACACACATACACACACACATACGCACACACACACACACACATACGCGTGAGACTTACGTCCCTCCACAAACATAGTTGAAATGCGCGTGCCTGCACAAACAGACACACATGCAGGCTAACAAACATGTACTGCACCCTTGCGCACAGCACCCCATCCCCATGCACTGCACATCATGTACGGCAAAACGTCTTTTTCGATCCCCCGCACCCCCCCCGCTCCTCATCACCTGCAGCTCCACTTTGAGCTCGTTCCGCAGTCGGTCGGTGATTCGCTCTGTGAGACGGTCAATCACCTCCTCCGGCTTCACCCCCCCCACCCCCCCCAGGGCGGAGGGGAGCACGCCGGAAGGTGCGGCGCTGAGGGGGCCGTTGCCGCTGACGGACGAGACTGGGGCCGCTGCCAGCGGCGGCAACGTCACGCCAGCCGGCGAAAGGCCGCCGGCGGCGGTCGCCGGTGCCGGTGCGGCGGCGACGCCTCCTGTCAGGTGCAGAGGAGTTTACGGGGGGCCGGGATCGAAAACCGCGTAAGGCAGTGCGCCGGTGCATTAGGAGAAGGAAAAGAACGGAGTGTGCAAATCCGTGCAATGCCGTACACTTCCCTACACTCGGGATGACGACATAGCGGGATCCTATAAAGCCAATGATGATAACTTCGGGGGCTGTAGTAAGGCAGTAGTATTCGCATTCTCTGGGCCTCAGGAGCCGCATGCTGCTCTCACACCTCGCCGTTGCTGCGGCTGGGGACTGCTGCTGTGATGTTGTTGTTGCTGCTGCAGCTCCGAAACTACATGCCGCCGGTCCAGCTCTGCCTGCCGTTCTCGGAGCCATCGGTTTTGCCTGCAGGAGAATCAGAGGGGGTTGGTGGGTAGGTGGAAGGCGACGTCGATGATATTGTGAATGCGTTCTACGTCCGGTCGCTACACCCGTCCATATTGCGCTTGCCAGCAAATCAAAGTTCACCTAATATCTCGATCTGGGAAAGTTTTGACGTTCAGATCTGCCTTACCGCTCGCGAATCTCCTGCAGCTTCGCAGCGCGGTCCATGGGACCTCCCGAAGCTGACCTCCTGAGCTTCTTGGATACCACACTGTCAAACTATCCGTATTTCCAGAAGTATTCTGAAGGTCTTAATTTCGGGGCTACTTCTATCATTATGGCTAAAGCTAATGTGATGCAAGAGTTAGAAACTCAATGCATTCAAAACTTTCACCATAAGAAGCCTTTACACCATTCAGAACGCATTTATCGAGCACTTCCGCATGGCGATAAGGAATGAAATGTCGGAATGATCATATCTGACGAGCGGGTAGAGCACAGCTATCGAGGTTCACGAGAAAAAAACAGAAGATATGGACTTACCTCTGTACACGCGAGCAGAGTCAAAAACTCTACCTCTCAAAAGTACGACGGCGTTGCATGCAGGCGGACCCGCCATCCAGCATCAGGCTTTAGGACTGAATTTTACTTTAGGATCAAAGTTAACAAAGAATTCCCGTGAGCCCTTTATGTGCGTTCCTGCACAAGCTTCCAGGGAGTGCGATGTCCCGAAACTCTGTCGCTCCGTTTGGCACAGAGAAGGTTTGGCATGCAACTGCCAGCTATCCCGACGCCCCATTTATTATTTGCTTACTTAAAGGCCTCCGCCAAGCTAGTCACTGCTTGCTCTGTACAAATTTAGGAAATCGTGAATGTTCCCGCCGTTCCGCCCCGAACGCCCGGGGAAGGGCGGCACTTCCGCACCGCATGGTCTACGCGAGGTCCAAGACAGTAAACCGAACACTTCAACGCTAAGAGCTCAATGAGATCGAAGCCGACGCCAAGACCGAAGCGCACTACTTCATGTCGCCCCAAGCCGACAGCCAACGCGGAAAAGCAAGGCGGAAAAAGCAGTTATTTGCGCAAACAAGGCGACGCAAATGAATCATTCTTACTGCCGAAAGGTTACGGACCCGCCGCGTTACTATCACACCACCGACGAGCATGCGCGCTCAAGAATCAAGCCCCGAACATCCCCCACACGCATGGCATGTATGGGCTCAGGAGGCACCTCTCTCCAACTAACTTCGAGCTTTCCCGAAGTCCACGGCGACGAAAAAATGCAGCGACACGACCCAACCAGTTGTAACAAAATTAGCTTCAACGCACAGCACCTCCAGCGGCCTTTTTAATGACGGCGTTGTCACACCACCTTGACCAGGACCAGCACCAACACTACCGCCACCAGCACTACCACCCGCCAACGATTATGGAACCACCCACCACCGCCTACCCAGGGAGGGAGGGAGACAGTTAGAGCTTCGTTTCGCTGGTGGCCTATTTAGGACCAGAGAGGGGACCGGGAAGGGACCTGGATCGCCCTTAGAGTTCGAGAGGTCGAATCACGGCTGAATAGGCAATACCCTGTGTTCCACATCTTAAGACTCTTAGAAAAAAGGTTAGGCAAAAGCAAGGCACTCTACACGGACCTCATCGTGTTGATACCTGTCCGCTTCGCCTCCTTCCCCCGCCGAACGATAGGTAGGTAGGTATGCAGGTTGCAAACGTCCGCACCCGAACCCCTGTGCGCTTTGCATGCACGCCTAGGGACAACCGGGTGATGGAAGATTAGATGCTACTGTTGCTGCTACTGCTACGGTTACTGCCGATGCTACTGCTGATG
Source organism: Volvox carteri f. nagariensis (assembly GCF_000143455.1). Taxonomy (NCBI): domain Eukaryota; kingdom Viridiplantae; phylum Chlorophyta; class Chlorophyceae; order Chlamydomonadales; family Volvocaceae; genus Volvox; species Volvox carteri. Next base: position 22,200 of record NW_003307645.1, read on the forward strand.
CTGGTGCTACAGCTGCCATATCTGGACAACGTCTCCTGGTGCACCTGGTGCTGTTGCGGCCCCCCCTGGAGCTGCTCCCCCCTGCTTCCCGAGATGGGGCGCCCCAAGGGGGCCCCCGAGGGGGCACTGCCCCGGTGTTACGGCGCCCTGGAAGCCGACCTGGCTGCCGGGGTCGCCGACCTGGCGGCGGCCTGCCGCGCGCCCTGCCGCGCCAATAGAGCTGCACCGTAGCAGGCCTCCCCTGAGCAGACACAAATACGTACATACATACATACATGCGTACATACATACATAGCACAGTACAGCACAGCGCAGGAACCCGTGTGGGTGGATACGTATGCCTTTGGTCACCTAAACGCCATCTCTGTCGACCCCCTCTTGCAAGAACATGCAACCGCGTGGGGGTCGACGGCCCCGGTCGACCAGCAGAGCGTGTAAGCACGTGCAGCCAGTGTGCCAAGTGCCCGGTGGGCGGCCGGCCGGCCTGGTGAAGCAGTGCAAAGCTATAGCGCGGACATGGATGAAATCAAGTGGCGTAGGGGGCCCTTAGTTGGGTGGGGGGGCTATACCTCCTCTGTTCGTATCGCCCCCTCTCGTCAGGCTTGTCTCCCCCCCTCGTAAGTGCGTCCCCACCGTGCGCTGCCGGCCGTACGGGCACCCCCAGCAACCGCTGCCGTATCGCGGTCCATTTGGGATTGACAGCGCCGCCCCCGGCGGTGAGAACCTGAATGGCGACCGTAAACCCACGGACAGCAACCAATACACCGTGGTTCCGATGGGGATATACCGATATGTCTGTGTGTGTGTGTGTGTGTGTGTGTGTGTGTGTGTGTGTGTGTGTGTGTGTGTGTGTGTGTGTGTGTGTGTGTGTGTGTGTGTGTGTGTGTGTGAGCCGACCATGCCGAGG
>NW_003307645.1:23156-23980 GCF_000143455.1 Volvox carteri f. nagariensis
CCAGAAATAAGAAACGTATTCATGATGACTGTGATGGTGTATTACCAAGATCGCATCGGCAGACAGGGGAATATAGCGGGAAGCCAGGCCAAGGGGGGGGGGGAAAGGGGCGAGATGGGAGGCGAGGAGCGGGTTAGGGAGAGGGGGGGGGGAGATTGTGCCCAGGTGTCAGGTGGCCCTACTCCTGCCGTACATACATACATACATACATACATACATACATACATACATACATACATACATACATATGTATGGATGAGACCAAGCTTGACTAAGCTGCTACTATGACCGTCGGCCAACCGCGGCCGTGGCCACCGACAGCGACCTCAATTGTTTGAGCGTAGTTATGGTTATCTAATTAGCCTGAAAATGTCGCAGAGGCGACCAGCAGTGGCTGTTAGCCGCGGCAATGTTCAAAATGGCCGCCAGCCGACCTCAGCCGCGAGACCGCAATCCATACCGACCAAAAAGATAAAGGCCGTCAGTGGCTTTTACGGAACAAATGAAGGCTTGGCTTTCTACAGAGCCACACTAGAACTGGAACCGATCGTGGTGACAGTCCGGTGGCCAGCGGGCTCAGATACAGGCGACATCATCGCGCAAATATACGGTCCATTAGGACTTCAAATTCTGGCAACAATTGGCCAAATCTTCCGCAGCAACCAGGAGTTCAACCGTTGGGGAGGCCCTCGCATTCAAAAACGGTTGCTTTATCCGATGGGAAGGGAACGGCACATTGTGATGGAACTCTCCATCCTTGTGCCAAAAGGAGGTTTAGCAGCGTTGACAGCGACCAGGCGCATCTTAACGGGCGATTGCGCGTG
>NW_003307645.1:24030-24957 GCF_000143455.1 Volvox carteri f. nagariensis
TGGACACCTTTGCCCGGGCGTCTGGCCAACGCCTAAATCTCGACAAAGTGGAGCTGCTGTGGATTGGCCAATTAAACCAACAGCAGGCGCAACCTGCAACCCAGGCCGGACCCCAATCAGCTGCCCCTCAGCAGGAGTCAATAGGAGGTCTCAAGGTGGTGACCATCGCCACCGCCCTGAACCTGCCGATTGACAACCAGCCATCCCCGCCACAGCCCGACTGGATGAAGAGACTCGGGGAAGCCAAGCGGCGACTGCAGCGGCTCTCCCGCTTCCCGCTATCAGCATTCGGTCGAGCCACAGCGGCATCGGTGTACGGAATGCAGACAGTCACCTGGCACATGGAGCATGGTGGGCCGCCCCCCAACCGTACGCTGGACGAAATAGAACGCCTAACGGCCCGCCTCGTCGACCGGCAGCAGGGCCCAGAAGACCCCGGCCGCCGTTTGACAGGGGTGCCTAAGGATCTCTTGACCGGCCACCCGTCGGCTGGAGGCTTTGGCCTGCTGCCCCTCCAGCAACACATCCAGGCTCGGCATGCGGTATGGGCTGTGCGCTTCATCATAGCGGCCCTCGGGCTATCTAACGCGTCATGTGGGCCAGGGACAGGTGGAGCTGCAGGAACCACAGGTGGTACCGGGGGACACGGGAGGGCAGATGGTAGTCTCCATCCCTGGGTCCGGACGCTCTCCGCCTATATGCTGCTCACCCACCCCGCCTTCCAACCGTGGGCCCTGACGACCACCAGCCAAGCCGGGCCCCGACTCGGCGGAAGCGACCTACCCACGGATATCAGCCGGATTGTGGGCGCCCTGGGACACCTACCACCGCTCCGGGATATCGAGACCAGCCCCCTGTCCCCCGGACCGTGGTGCTGGGCAACCGCGTTGTGGGGTAACCCGTTGCTCCCCAACACCGGCGAGGCAG
>NW_003307645.1:28063-28886 GCF_000143455.1 Volvox carteri f. nagariensis
CCTGCGCCATGACTACACCCACCTCTACCGAGCGCNCCGCCCAGGAGGCTCCCGACTGGATCGCATTTATGTGAATCAAGCCGTGATGCCGTATGTTGCTCGCACGGAGATTATCCAGCACACCCCCTCAGATCACCAGCCGATGGTCCTACACCTGCTGCCTCGCCGGGTTGAACAGAGGGGCCCGGGCATTCGCCGGGTGCGCATGGCCTTTACAGCGCATGAAGACCTGGCCACGAGCCTGGAGGCCTGGATTACCGACCAGTGTGCCGCGGCCCCATCTGTGGAGGACAATCCTGCTGGCCTGATCGAGTGGTGGCCTGCCTTCAAACGCCGCCTCGCTACTCGTGCACATCAGCTCAACAAAACAGCGCAACATCGCAGGCTGCGCCCAGGAGCCCGTGTACAAGCAGCCCTACCAGCAGTCCAGCAGGCCCGACAAAGGGTCGACACAGAACCCGGAGCACAGCAGCCCTTACAGCAACTGGTGGACGCACAGGCGGCACTAGCACGGGCCCACCGAGAGGACTGCAGCAAGGAGGCGATGGAGGCCCGCATACACTGGCTACGGGCAGGGGAGCGGCCGAGCCCAGCCATGACTGCGTTCATCCAGGCCCAAAGCGCGGACCAACAACCAGCTCCCGTCGCCCTGCAAGCCCAGTCCGGCCGCCTAGTGACTAATCCTAGCCAGCTTCCCCAGGTGGTCGCAGACTTCTGGAGTGAAGTGAGCCGAGCTCCCAACTACATCTGCCCCCAAGCCCAGCAGGAGGTGCTAAACTCCCTGGCGGCCGCCAACATCTCGCTACCCGCAGAGGCAGAGAAC
>NW_003307645.1:30642-39767 GCF_000143455.1 Volvox carteri f. nagariensis
CTGAGGATCCCCGAACCAGCCGTCTTGGTAGAGCGGTATTGGGGGGGCGCCGAGCTGGCTACCCTCCCCCCCTGTGGTTTCCGGAGGCTTGATCGCCCTGCGTTGCCGCAGGGTCTTCCCGTTTGAGTACTTTTCAATTTAGACCCAGTGCTGTGGAAGGGCGCGGACTTGTGCGGTGTTACCCCCTCGACGGGGGCTATCTCCCCTGGACTAGCCCAGGGAGGGAGAGGCGGAGGAGGGTAGTAGTCTCAGGAGGCTGTTTGGCGTCTTGTGGTGTGAGCTCTTTGCGCTCTTTTTTGCGTGAGGATTTTTGAGCTTGGTGACCTCCCCAGCCCGGGAAGACTCGTCGGGCTCCCGGTCGCCCAAGTCCTGGTAGCGAGCTCTCTGAGATGCTCGGTTCGTTCGGTCGGCAGGAAGAGCCCCCCAGTTGCGACTTCGTTTATGTTAGGAGACCAACGGGCATAGATCCCGTCTAGTTGGAGCGCCAAACAAGCGCTGTTGCGTGCCGGCCGTCGTTTCCCGTGCGGCCTGACCCGGGGGCGGAGTGCATGAGACTAACCAGCCGTATGCACCCGCCCCCCGCGCTGTGCTTCGGCCCTGGGCCCCCGGCTTTTCAGCCCACAGTGTAATCAACGTCATACATACATACATACATACATACATACATACATACATACATACATACATACATACATACATACACACATACACACATACATACATACACGAAGAGAAAAGCACGATATCAGTGCCGCCGGGTTGGAGCTAAGAACAGGCGGCAAATAGTTGTGGTATAAAGCAACAATCTTTTTGTGCGCAATTGTGTGGTTGAGTTTGCCAAGTGCTGGTGTATATGCACGCACGTATGAAAGCCTCTCTTGTCGTGCGGGGAATATCCTGTCTGTCATACAATGTCGTACAAGAATATATATACATATATATACTACAAATACGTCAAATACGTCGTAAATCCGCATTCCTCTGAGCACCGCACCTCTCGGAGTGGTGACGCGCCCAGGGTCGCCAGCCTGTCGTACGCCGCAGCCTCGACCTGAGAGATCCCCTCCAGCAGCCCTGCCGTACACGTGATCCGTACAGACAGAGATCGCGTTCTTGACTAGCAGGGCAACCAACCACTTGTTACATAAAGCCCAATAGCACCACGATATACCGTACATAGTACGAACGTACGAACGCAAGACGTACACGAACATCTCAACCCAGCATCCAAACCCAGCATTAGACCCCATTCTGGACCAACCACCTAAACCAACTTCCAACTGACAACACCTCACCCTGCAGGAACAACGTATCATCCTCGGGTCGCGGTGTCATGCGGGGCTGCAGGTCGGGATCCGCCACCGGGAAGCGTTCGCCGGGAGAGGGTAGCGGGTAGTAGTCGAGACCCGTGGGTCGGTCCGGGTCCAACCGCGGCGTCAGCTCCCGCAGCTGTTGGTCGGTAAAGAAGCGGCGAAGTACGGCACCACCCGAGTTACTGGCCCCGCCAACCAGCCACACGTCCCCTGACAGATGAAGGCGAGGCGATGTTGGGGGAGGAGACAGGAGGGGAAGGGGGTGGGCAGGGGCATGGCGTAGGGTATTGTACGACAACACAGGTCGCCAAGGACTTACCCAGGCGATGGCTGTACACGCCGTACGCCGCGTCGTCCACCCTCGTCGTACTCAGAAGTTTGACTGCCAGGGTGGATCCCAGGCTCGTCACTGCTTGGCCCGCCTACGGTACGGCACAATATCCACACATACACATACAGACACACACACACGCACACACACACACATACACAACCCTGGACCAATTCAATTGGTGAAGTTGGCCCCCAGTGCGCCCCGCCATTCCCCCTCCGCCACTTCCGCTTCTCCCGGCCGAGCTTTGCAAAACAAAAACACACAGGTTCGTTCCTTCCGTACACACATCCTTCCGTACGGATGATGAAGCCTAGGAGATGGGCACATGTGGAGGGGGGAAGGAGAGGGGAATGCCTGACCCGGGGGTTTACCCTCCGCCACCATACCCATAACCACACCCACACCCACACCACGCCACCCCATCTACACTTACCATTATCTCATACCTCCTGTCAGGATACATAATACTACAACAATACAAATCTAAAACAATGCATTATACTGAGACCGTCTTGGCCGACAACCGTTATTTCCGCCAACCACCAACCGTCAACCGTACCTCTGTAACGCCCGCTGCCACAAACGCCGCGATGCTGTCCGTCGTCCCCCCGCACACCAGGCAGTGGGGGGGCAGGCCGGTCTCGCGGGCAGCCCGGGGCTCCAGGGGGCCCACCGGGGTGCCGGGCGCCACCACACGAGCGGGCAGGAGCGGGGCGAAGGGCTTTGGGGGCCCCGGGGCCCGGGAGACAGGAGTGAGCGCCGGGGGAGGAGGGGGAGGAGGGGGAGGAGGGGGAGGAGGGGGAGGAAGCGGAGCAAGGATACACACCTGTGGAGGGAAAGGGGACTGTGTACACCGTATGCAATAAGAACTATCAAAGGGTCAGCTGCTGCTGCTGCTGCTGCTGACGTCCAAAACAAGACAGAAGGGGAGAGGCAGGGGGAGAAGGCGAGAGAGAGGCTGACGGGAGTTTTGCAAAAGCGTTTCCCAATTCGCTCCCTCGACCGCCCGCCGACAGCCGAATCCGCATCCCACTGCCCGCCCGTTCTCCAAGCTTAACAGCAGCCCCAGCCCCCGCAACGTAACTTTACCGCACCGGGAATTCTCATTGAACTCCTTTCGCTTCAAACATTCCGTTCAAAGATTCCATTGCGTTCAGGTTTGAACATTCATTCAGACTTCTCCTCCCTTCCCCTCCGCCCCCCCCTCTCCAACCCCCCAGGACCCCCCCCACTGCCCCCACCTGCTCTGCCAGCCACGCCGGGTACGACTCCGTCTCCGGGTCGTACCCCAGCTTCAACGCATTGTTCCAGTCCGAGATGCCGCTGCCGTACATGCCGTGCAGCAGCGCCGCCAGCCAGTCGGCCTGGTGCAGGAGCAGCGGCGGCGGCGCCGCCGCCGCCGCCTCACCAGCCCCAACAGGGCACGCAGGTCCTGGCGTCGCCAAGCCGCGCTCTGCGGCGAGCCGCCGCCAGTCGCCTCCGTCAACACCTCCAGTGCCAACCCCCAGCCACCAGCCGAGGATCTTGCAGAGCGTGGAGGTGGGCGCCGTGGCCGTGTGGGCTGGGGGCGCTAAGGCCTTGGCGAGCGACATGGGGCGCAAGGAGGGTGTTGGGGGCAGCAGCATATGGCATGGGGCGCAAGAAGCCAAGGGTTAGCTGTCGTACCTGCTACTGCAGGCGGGCGGCAGCGGCGGGAGAATATCTGATGGTGGGCGGGCTTGGTTTCGGGGCGATCCGTGGGTATGTGTATTAATGACACACGGTTTTTCCGTAAAAAATAGTGCCCTGGAAGGAATTACCTTGCCGTACCTTTGCCGCAGCCACAACTTCCTTGGCTTGCGCCTCGTTGTACAACTTGGGCGCCGCCAGGGGGGTGCCGTCCCGTGGGTCCACCAGGAGCGCGGTGGCGGAGGTGCCGTCGAACGCCACCGATGTAACGCATGAACGTACGGCAGGATCCAGCGAGTGGATCAGCTCGTACAGGACCCTGGCGGGGATCGGTTGGTTGAGGTTGTTGAGGACAGGAAGCTAGTCAGCAAGAAGGGGAATAAGGACGAGAGCTTAAAAAAGGAAGTAACGCGATTTCTGGGGTTTCGTACAGTCACCCGAAACCAGCGCCTGGGCACAGCAGCAGCGACATAGCCAGCAGCTCGCCTGATTCGGTTCGGCCCCAGCAGGGGCTTCAGTGCCAGTTTTTGATGTCCCGTCCTTCATTCCGTTCGTTCCCCGCCAGCCCCTCATTTTTCATGACTGGGAATCACTTGAACACGAAATGCAACCAGGGGCGGGTGTTGATGCTAGGCATGCGCCTTTTGTTTTTGTAAATGGTTTTTGCGGCCTTTTGCGGAGTCGTTTTGGCTGGCATTCCTGATCGACCACCTGATCGACGTTTTGAAACCTTCCCTGAATACGACGTTTCCATTCTCCCCCTTGGACCCCTAGGACTCCACCCCGCCGCCAGGGGCCCCACGCCCATTCCCACCCACCACCCGCCCTCACCTCCTCCAGGCGCTAGCCCAGTCCGCAGCCGCTCCGTCCCCATAGCCCCGCTTGACATCCTGAACCAGACGACCCTCGTCTGCGGTAGGTGGGGCGGGGCGAGGGTGTGGGGTTGGGGCGATGGGTTGAGGTGGGGTGGGTGGGGGTCCGAGAAGGGGGGGAAGCGGCAGCGGCGGTGTGCGGCCTTTGGTGGCAGGGGCTCAAACAGGGGGGAGGTGTTCCGAGCTGCGGCTAGGGGGTGCTGCCGGTGCTGCCCTTTGTTGTGTCCGGTATGTGGTGTGGGTTTGGACGTACAACTGACCCACGGGACGGTGCCGGTGTGAGACGCCGCTTAATGTGACTCCACAAGCCACACCGGGCCACTGGGGACTGGGCTGGGACTTAGCGGGGGAGTTTGCCTTGGATGTCAAGGCATGGAAACTGAATGATACGACATGTGATGGCGCGTGAAGCTTATGGGGGAGCGTGTGGCGAGCGTGGGATGGGTGTACAGCACCGGTCAGCAGCCTCCGACGGGGACGTGGTTAGGCTTAGCAGTGCGGAAATAGCTTTACCATCGATGACGGCTGCACGTGCGCCGGATGTGCCAAAGTCAAGGCCCAGATAGAGAGGCTTGGAGGGCGTCGCCGTATTGAGGCTGGGTGGCGTGCACGCCCTGGAAGAGCTGAATCGGTTGAATTCTGGCAGTAGGAGATTCCGATGCCTATGCGGGGTGCTGGGATAAGCTGTCAAGAACACGCTCGGCGTGCTGTGTGAAGCGACAGCGTTCAAGGACACGGCTTTCGCGGAGAGCATGATATGGGGCAGGGCTTGCAGTACCTTGGTGAAAGTTTATTTATTAGGGTGGAGAGTTTGCGCGATGCTGAAATCTACAAATGTTGCCTGCATCCTCGCGAAGATGTCGTACGGCTTCATGGCAGAAGAAACCGCAAAGCTTATATTTTAACATCTCCATTTGTAAGATGTAGCGCTTGTCAAAAACTCGTAGTGTTACAAGGTCTGTGAGAACATATCAGTTCTTGTATGCTTGCCTATGAGAAATGCTCGTGGTGAAGCCTCGTCAGCTGATGGCACAGGCAATTGCTTTATACACGGTTTTCAGACGCAAACTGTTAAACTATTGTTGCGCAGTGAGGCTGAGTTCATGGAAATCGTCCTTGTCCGCACGTCGACGACGCAAACCGTAGCTGCCACAGGAGCAAATAGTAGAGTAATCATTTCCAAAGTTGGCATCTTTACCATTCTATGATTGCACTACCAGAATTATACCCAGCTAGCCCTTGCTAACGCTGGTTTCCTAATTATGAAGTTGCCACAACGAGGCCAGGACAGCAATAAATGATCATATTTTGCAATGGTTCCCGGACAAGTAATCTATGTAAATTGACAGGAGTGAATTGATCGGGCACGCCAGGGCTTGGGCTCCGAAGCTAGTCAAGTTCAAAGCAACGACGCCGCAGTCATACGGCATGTTACGTTTACCTCGTAGGAAGCTTTCTTTGCTCTCGTGGAGTACTTACGACCCCTGTTGAGCGAGTTGCTTGCAACAGAATAGGACAGCAACAGACAAGCAAGCAGTTGCGCCTTGCTTGCTATAGCTTGCGTAACTTGAAAAAATAAGTAGATCGGCATCGATCTTTTCATCGCATTCTCTCTCCTTGCGTTTCTCCGGCAGTTCTTTTGACGGACAAGTCGCGCCCAGCTTGCTATTATGTGTAAACTTCAAACAACCTTTCTGCTAGCTCTATTCGGATGGTTAGCCCTGGGTGAGCTGATTGCCGCACCCTTCTAAGCAGGTTGCATCTCCTGGTTACGTAGTACTCGCATCCCCTCCTTACATTCCTGCCTGCTTGCGCCATTATCGGCCTCATTCAAGTTCAAATCCATGAGATCCTGCTCCATCCGCCCTGGGGCCAACACCCCTCTCACCCTCCCTGCCTGACCGCGCCCGAAAGCAACCTTTGTTCCACCCTCCCACTCACATCCATCTCCCTGCCTATCCTCGTCCTTTAAACTTGCCGCTTTGCGTTACACCAAAGCCACTTTCAGCCACCAAGGGAGCTGACCCAAAACACCGCACGCCGCCGGGCTCCAGCTCCAATCCTTCCTTCCTTCCTTCCCTCCATCCTTTCATCACAGCCCCTTATCACCCCCAAACCACATTCCCTACTCCCACCACAACTCCCGCACGCCCCCCTCACAAGTACAGGCCTGCCAGTCGCCCCGGGGGCAGCCGCAGTTGCTGCTAGCGCTAGCTCTGCAGCGGCCGGTCCCCACCGGCGGCTGCAAACCGCCGCTGCAACTCAGACTAAAGCCATGCAGGAGGTGTGCACGAACACCTGCTCAAAGGTACGCGGCCTGGGACTGCGGACAACACCCCCTCCCCTCCCCTCTTCCCACACACCCCACACCGCCCCCGCCAGCTCTGGGCCCCCCCCTTAAACGGAGGAACAATCTCCTCTCTCTCCGCACTGAAAAGGGCGCCTTGGTGCACTGGGATGGTGCTGTCGGAAGGGGGGTTAGGGGGACGAACCAGGGGGGAGGGCAGGTGTAGGGAAGAGGCGGCCGGGCTGGCGGCGTCTTCTTGTTAGGTTAGACACCCGCAAGAGCATTGCGTTCCCAGTACTGTGCGAGCCGCCGTCGATAATACGACTAGTGACTATAAGAGATGTTGGCGAATCTCGGAAACCCCTGGTGGTATGGGGTGGGGTGGGGTGCCGTGCGGGGCCGCCGCTGCTGCTGCTGCTGCTGCTGTATGGGGCCAATCAGTGGTGCCTGGCGGGGGCCCCCACTATCGCGGGAAAGGACGCGAAGCATGTGGCTGATGGGTTTTGGGGGCGTACGGAAATCGACACGAGCGAGAGCCACCGCACATGCTCCTGCGTGTCTTGCACACGGCCGTGGAGATGTGGTCCATGATGTTACGTCATCATAATCATACAGTCATCATCATCTTCTTGTCGTCGGTTTACGTTACCTTCACTTTGCACAAACACACATGCACACACTACACACACAAACACACACGCACGCACACATCCCGCTACCCCTACCTCCACCTCCACCTCCAACAGGCCAGGAACGGCGTCTGTGAGGAGGGGAGGCCGGGCAAGGTGGCGGCCAACAACGCGCCCTTCGTGATGGCGTATTGCGACCTAGGGTGTGTGTGGGGGGCCCCAACCGTGGTGGTGTTGGGGTTAGGGTCTCAGGGTTTTGGCGGGGGGAAGGAGGCCTGTGGGTTGGGGATGGGGGTGGGGAAGGTGGTATGTTGTTTGTGGGATGGTGTTTTTGTTTTGTGGGATGGTGGTGTGGGGCTACTCCGGGGGTATCAGGGAGCCGGCGTCGGAGCCGGGTGTTCCCGGGGGGGGGGGAAAGGGTATTAACAGGGCAAAAGGGCACATGTACGGGTCGTCGTACCGCAATGGGAGCTTCGTAGACAGGAAGGTTATGCGTGCGCATCGTTGACACCAAAGGATGCGCTGTCGCTCGTTTTCCTTGTGTGCCGTACAACTGAAACGCCGTCTTTCTCAGATACACATTTGTCGTACATGTAACTGACATGACGTGACACCATGACACCTGGTTTCCTTGCTCAGGACGGATTGTGATGACTGTGGGCCGTGGAAGACGTCGGCCAGGAACATCTCCTGGTGAGGGGGTGCGTGGGTGGGTGGGTGAGTGAGAGCTACGATTCGAGACCGACCCGTGGGTCGTATCTGCGCGTGAAATCCAGCAGTCTATCATCAACCGCGACCGCAGCTCACCTACATCTCTTGGCACCTAGCCATACTCTAGTCTCACGTTCCAGAAACGTCAAAAACGTCATGAGTCTCCCAGGATTCGAACCTGGGACCTCTTGAACCACGTTACGGACAGTAGTTCTACCCAGCCCTCCCCGGCTGTTGCCTCCCCGCGCCCCCTCCTCCCCCTCTCCCCCTCCTCTCCCCTCTCATCAGGCTCACCACCCGCAACCCGGGGCCCATCAGGTTCCTTCAGAGCCGGGACGTCCAGGTGCGGGGGGGGCACTGTGTATGTGTATGTATGTATGTGTGTTGCATCTTCTGGTGTTGCGTTGTTTCCTTCATTATCCAGGGCCCGTATACATACGAGCCGTGAGAGCTTTAAAGTAAGAGTGTCTGTTTGCCGTTGTGTATTGGTATATTCTAAGTATTGAAGTGAGCCGGAAGGAAAGGAAAGTCTGGGGATGTAACACGAGCGTAATTCCGACACGCGTTTCGCCCCTCCTTTCCTTTCCCGAGCTGCTGCATTTGCGTTGTGTGTGTTTTGGTTAATCTGAGCCGCGATACGAGGACAGGATGTGCTGTATATATGTGTGTGTGTGTCCTGTTGAGTTGCGTCCCGCTTCCTTCCCGCCAAAACCCACCTAAGAAAACCACCCGCCCCCGGTGACCCCTCTCCCCTTTTTGGTGCATTGCCGGCCGTGTCGCTGGCCTGCGTGTGTGTATGCGCGCGTGTGTCTCTCCTCCTCCTCCCCCCTTCACGCCCCCTCTGAACCCAGGTTCGGGTTAAGGCAGCGGCTGTGCCCGCCGATATTGCCTTCAGCTTCGCGTACACCGACCCCAAAAGTGACTTTGACGTGTCGTACCACATGGAATCTTCGGGCATGGTGGAGGCGGGTATCACCGCGGTGAGCAGCAGGAGGGGGAAAAAGGGGGGAGGAGGCGGGGAGGGAGGGGGGAGGGGGAGGGGAAAAGGGGGGGAGGGGGGAATGGAGGGGGAAAGGGGGGGAGGGGGGAAGGGAGGGGAAAAGGGGGGGAGGGGGGAAGGGAGGGGGAGGGGGAAAGGGGGGGAAGGGGGGAAGGGAGGGGGAGGGGGAGGAGGGGAGGGAGGCGGAAGGAATTCACATGCAAGAGGAAGCAGAAAAGAGTGAGTGGAGGCCAATTGGAGAGAGGGGAGGGGCGGGATGTAGTCATGTGGCGAGCAACTATTGCCGACTTACAACCGGGGGGTGGGAGGGG
>NW_003307645.1:40050-41394 GCF_000143455.1 Volvox carteri f. nagariensis
CTCACACCAACCACCGCACCACCCACCCTCAACTCCTAAGACAGTCCGTATTGATACATCTCATGTGCGTGTTTTGGTGCATTATTTCTTCCTCACCGCCACCCCTCCTACCCCCACCCCTCTCCCACCCACATCCCCCCACCCCGCTCCATCCAGATTACTTACAAGCTGCTCCACGAGCGCTGTGTGAAGCCGGACGGCGGTCGGGCCCTCTTCGTGGATGTGGGAGCCAACTTCGGCTGGTTCGCGCTGCTGGCGGCCCGACTGGGGTGCAGGTGAGCAGGGCGGGGACCCCGACGGACTGCGGGTACTACTGCGGGTACTTGCTGCGGGTACTTGCTGCGGGTACTTGCTGCGGGTACTACTGCGGGTACTTGCTGCGGGTACTTGCTGCGGAAGCTGTTGCTACTGATATTGCTATCCTCTATGCTTTGTTGACACGTTGGGTCGTCGTTGCCGCGGATGTCGCTTTAGTTGCTGCTGGCGCTACTCGGCGCCCTATAGCATAGCTGCCGGGGGGGGAGACGCCGTCTCGCTCCTGCAGTAGTGCCACGCCGGGACATACATACATACATACATATATATATACATACATACATACATACATACATACAGACATACATATAGGCAGGCGGCTGGCAGAGGTTAAGGCCTGACTTCTGCTCCCAGTTGACCCAGTCGACCCGGGTTCAAATCCGCCTGCCGGCTCCTCGGGTGTTTGAGGAGTGATGAAATGGGAGGTGGCCCCCCATCTTATGGACGGTGTAGGACGTGATAATATCAACTTGCGAGCTGACCAGGAACTAAGTTGATGCGCCGTTGATCCGCTAGATTTGGTTGGATGCTGGTGGTGAGTTGCCGAACCCAACGAATACATTCTGAAGTCGGATGGGGTGACGGATTAGGGTGCCCCTCTAGCAGGGGAGAGCAGGGACTGCCCCGGGAAAGGGGGCCGCTGGCGAAGTTAACCACCCTGTAACAACATACATACAGACATACATACAGACATACAGACATACATAACCCCCTCCCCCTCCCCTGCCCCCCAGGGTAATTGCCTACGAGCCCGTACCCCTCTTCAGGTCCTTCTTCGAGTTCAGCGTCCTTCTGAACGACCTGTCTGACCTGATCGATATCCGCACTAACGTGGTAAGGGGGAGGTAGGGGGTGGCCCCGACAGCGTGTGTGAAGTTAGTGAGCACGCGAGAGAGGGGGTGGTCCGGTTTGTGTGTTTGAAAGAGAAAAGGGGGGGAAGGGGGGAGGGAGGGATATATGTGTAGAAGAGGATGTCCGAACGCGGCGGCATTAGGTTCCGCTTCTCCTCCCACCGGAGGTCCACACCGC
>NW_003307645.1:41533-43418 GCF_000143455.1 Volvox carteri f. nagariensis
GGGGGTGACTAAGGACCCGAGCGCAGCTCACCGGGCTCCAGCGTGCCCAGGGTGGCAGCGTAACGCTGGTGGGAGGTGAAGTTGGAGACTGTGCCTCGACCATAGGTGTGATGCGCCCTCCGCCGAGCTCTCCCCCAGCACCCCTCAGGTCCCTCAGGTCCCTCTGTCTGACCCCCCGGTGACTCCACAGTAAACCCAGATGATGTCACCTCGCACGTGGAGCACCTCCAGCATCATAAGGCCCTGTAGGCCGCAGCACCCTTCCCGGCAGGTCGCTAACAGGACCTTGCCTCGCGACATGCCGCCGCTGCTCCACACCTCCCGTACACCCACCTTCCCTCAACCCCCCCGACAACCCCCGTACAACCCCCCCTTGCCTAGGTGACAAAGAGGCCATCGAAGTGCCCAGTGTGCGCCTGGAGGACGACGTGAAGGAAGATACCCTGCTGCTGAAGGTAAGAAGGACCCGAACAGCGGTACGGGTTCGTAGGCGATTACCCTGGGGGGCAGGGGAGGGGGAGGGGGGAATGTGTGTATGTATGTTGTTACAGGGTGGTATAGCTTCACCAGCGGCCCCCTTTCCCTTGGAGGCAGTTCCCTGCTCTCCCCTGCGAGCGGGGCACCCTAATCCGTTCACCCCATCCGACTTCAGAATGTATTCGTTGGGTTTGGCAACTCACCACCAGCATCCAACCAAATCTAGCGGATCAACGGCGTCTCAACTTAGTTCCTGGTCAGCTCGCAAGTTGATATTATCACGTCCTACACCGTCCACAAGATGGGAGGCCACCTCCCATTTAAACACTCCTCAAACACCTGAGGAGTCGGCAGGCGAGTTTGAACCCGGATACTCCGGGATCAGAAGTCAGGCCTTAACCTCTGCCAGCCGCCTGCCTAAGGGGTGTATGTATGGATGTATGGATAGATATAATAATGGATGTATGTAACCTCGTGTGTGCGTGTGCGGCGTATGTGTATGTGTATGTCGTACCCAGATCGACGTGGAAGGTTGGGAGTGGTCAGTTGTTCAGGGCGCCGCCGCCTACTTGGCGAAGTACGACGTGGAGAATGTGATCATGGAGTACTCCCCGGGTGAGTGGGGGGGTGGAGGGGGATGGAGGGGGGTTGAGGGTTGAGGGGTGGAGGGTTGGGGGGTGGAGGGTTCTGCATTAACGCCATTCTCCGGACCACACGGGTGGGGCGAGATGAGCTCACGTGGGTCAATACACAACTGGCGGCCACCTGGCGGGGGGCGTGTCCCGTGTCGACCCCATACCCCGTGTCGGCCCCCGTCACTCTTCCCTCTACTCCCCCCAGCATCCCTCCGCCTGCCTTGCGAGGCCTAATTGTGCCTTTTACGGCAAAATAAATTCAAAAAGGATATATTGGTTTTCCTTCTTCTTCTTCTTCTGCTGCTGCTGCTGCTGCTTTTTCTTCTTCTTCCCCACCAGCCCTTGGCCTTCCCAGTTCCCCGGGCCCGGGCCCCAACCCACTCGCTTGCACACTCACTCACTCACATTGCGCTAAGGGCCGCTTCCGTTTTGGGTCCCTT
This sequence comes from Volvox carteri f. nagariensis, assembly GCF_000143455.1. Lineage (NCBI taxonomy): Eukaryota > Viridiplantae > Chlorophyta > Chlorophyceae > Chlamydomonadales > Volvocaceae > Volvox > Volvox carteri. The sequence continues at coordinate 43,086 of NW_003307645.1, forward strand.
TGGAGCCCACAGTCGTTGATGTGTTTTGTCTCTTTACGTTACCCCTCCGCCGCCTCCTCCTCGTCCACGCCGGCAGCCGTATCCTTCGCTTTTCTGCACACATCCGCACACACATACACATACACATACACACACTTCCACGCCCCCCCTCCCCCCCCTCCCCCCCCCGGCCACGAGGTCAGGTGTCCCGGAGCGGCACTTCAAGTGGGACCACATGGCGGCCACTCCGGCCATGTTGGTGGACTTAATCGCCAAGTACGGCTACCGAATCGGCCACATCGGGGACGCGGGCAAGCACCAGAGCAGCGGTTGGGACTCGGACCTGATGCCGCT
>NW_003307645.1:43604-78277 GCF_000143455.1 Volvox carteri f. nagariensis
AGGGGGGAGGGGGGGGAGGGAGGAGCGGGTGGGAGTGGGGGTAGGGAGGGAGGGGGTAGGGAAGGGAGAGTTGGGGGGAAAAATTAATTGCAAGGCGTTGTCATGTGATTTGGATGTCGAGTACTACTACTGCTGCTGCTCTCTGGGCGCATTTGCTGTTGTTGTTGGTGGTGGTGGTAGTGGTTACTGCTGCTGCTGCTACTGGTCGCTCATTGCTTTTGTGTTTGAGGATCTGTATTTCCAACCCGCAGATTACCCTGGATAACCTCAAATACGACGTTGAGGACGTGAAGCGCTGGCAGGTACGGCAGTACGACATCCGCTTACCTATGTAATGGAACTTTTGGGTTTTTTTTGGGGGGGGGAAAATGGAAGAGTGGGGTGTTTTTATTATTAGTCATCATGTCTGTCACCTTTCCCTAGGAACCCCCTCCCCCATCCCCATGCGATCCGCACTCTCTCCCCCCCCCGACATAACCCCTCTTCCCCCCCATACACATACATACATGCACCAGGCCGGCACGATGGCCTGCCCCGTGCCGCCGGAGCTGCAGCAGTACAAACTGTGGTCCCTATGCGGAGGGGTACCGGAGGGTCTGAACCCCCGTAGCCTCAGGTAGGCAGTGAGGGGAGAGAGAGAGGGGGGGGGAAAGTGTTTTTTATAATTGTCGTTGCTTTTGGGAGGACCATAGCAGCTTGAAAGTTGATGACGTGTCGGTATTTGTTTTTTAGGTTCCTCTTTCACCGCCACCACCACCATCATCATGATTGACCTAAACCGAGTTTGCATCTCGTGTGTGTGTTTCCCCACCCACCCCTTTCCCACCCACCCCTTTCCCCCCTCTCCCCCCTTTCCCCCCTCCCCCTCCCCCTCAGGTCCGAGATTGGCCACAACACCAACATTTGGTGCAGCAAGGGCCAAGGCCTCAAGTTCCTGACGCTTCAGGACGTGGTGGGGATACTGCACCCCAACGACCCGACCACCAAGTACTTCCGTGAGTGGGGGGAGGTGGGGAGGAGGGGGAAAAGGGGGCGTGTGTGTGTGTGTCTATGCGATGCTTGTTTTTTTATGTGTTTGGTGTCGGTAGCGGTCGGGGTGGTGGTGGGGTGTTTGTGTGGCGAGGTGTAGGAAGGCGGCCCGAGGAGTGATGTGCGGTGATAGTGCAGGTGCGGTCAGCAGTCGGTGTCACACAGCGAAGGGGGGTTAGGTTTGGGGCCCCTTTGGGGCATAGGGCCCTGTTGATGATACGGAGTTGGAGCGGGGAGGAGGGAGGAAGGAGGGTGAGGCGCTGGCCCCCCGGAGGGGAGGAGGGACTTAGGGAAATGGGTGGGACGGAAGGGGAGGGGCAATGAGGGGGGGAGGTGGTGGGGTGTATGGTACTGCTCTAGATTTGAGTTTTGGCTTATCCTCTGTCTTGTGCGTTGTGTCTCCTCTCTCTCTCTCTCTCTTTCTCTCTGTCGTCCCCCTTCTAACGAGTACCTGCTGTGTGTTTACCCCCGGCCTCTTCCCCCTCGACGTGCGGTGCCCTGCCGCCCGGTAGAAACCAACCCTATGAACTTTGGAATGGGCAGTCGGCCCTGCCACTACCTGGAGCCCGACGTGCAGGTGAGCGAGCGGGGTGGGGTGGGGGTGGGGGTGGGGGAATAGGCAAGGGACCTGGGAAAAGGGGTTTGGTGGGACGAGGGCCGGGGCGGGGCCGCCGGGGAAGGGCAGAGAGAGGGGAGGCGGGAGGCGGGGAGGTGTGTATGTGTGTGTACGCGTGTGTGGATAGGAGGAAGAAAAGCGCCTGCGTGGGTAGAAATGCAGCCGTCGCTGTATTGGCGATATGGACTGCTACTGGTGGGAGCGGTGTTGGGGGTGATGACCGGGTAGAGTCGACTGATGCCACTACTACTACTACTACTACTACTACTACTACTACTACTACTACTACTACTACTACTACCACTACTACTACTACTGCTACCACTACCACTACTACCACTACAGGCTACACAAGGACCTTTTTGTCCCCATGAAGGACTAGGCGCGGAGGGGACCTGTTGTGTAGTCGTAGCTAACAGACAAGTCAAGGGGGGTTCGTGCAGCAGCAGTGCGGGTGATGCTGCTGACGACAACCCCCTATGTTGACTATTGACCTACGAACAAGGAAATGAAAGGATGTCGGCGGAGTAGCAGCAGTAGTGGCAGTAGTGGCAGCGCAGTAGCAGGAGTTGGTAGGGGTGTTATTCGGAGATGTGCGAGGGCGGTTGCATAGGCCACAGGGGCACATTCGTCTGCAGCGTGCCGGTCACAACTTAGGAGAGAAACAAGGGAAACATAGGGGAGGAAAGAAGAAGTGCCTGTGTGTGTTTGTTTGTTTGTGTGTGTGTGCGTGTGTGTGTGTGTGTGTGCGTGTGTGTGTGTGCGCGTGTGTGTGTGTGTGTGTGTGTGTGATGTTGATAAGGGAGGTGGGTGAGAGATAGCTGACCGATTTTGACAAGTACAGATTTTGATCCAAACGTAAAAGGTAGATATAGGGTTCTTAGCTACGACAGCTAACTTCTAACCGCCGCAACTACCGTCGCAACCGCCGCAGGTAAAGCACCGTTGTAACTGTACCAAGCTCGCCATCTGCGGCCAGGAGCAGGAGGCGGCAATGAAGGCTGCAGCGGAGGGAAGGATCTCCCAAAACTACGTACTGCCGTAGATTGAACCCCCCCAACCTAGTTCGCCGCGTCACACATCACCCGCACTGATGGCCACCCGAAGCCTTTTGACCTTTGATTCATCTTGACAACTGCGTACGACAACCATTACGGCAGTAACCGCTAACCAACCGCTCATTTGCTACCCGACGTACGATGAGGAACACATCTGTTGACAGCCCAGCCTTTATCGTCGTGTAGGACTTTCTTAAATTTATTGTGCTGTGCTGTGCTGGGCTGTGCGGCTTCGAAGGTCAATCAATCGCCGTCAGACTTTGTTGACCACGTAATCGATTTTGATGCAGCCTGTCCCGGGCAGCCTGATTGCCATGGCGCTTAAATTACCATGGCGCCTGGGGACATCCAGCTACCTACCTACCTACCTACCTACCAACTAACCAACCAACCTAGCTTAATTATGTTCCTGATCAGCTCCAACCAGCCTCGCGACCCCTCACAAAGGGGGATTTTTGTTGGAGGCGGCTGTGCGCGGTTTGCTGCAAGTGCGCTGGGACAGGGGAGTGGGAGCGTTGCATGTACGGCAAGTGTCATCATAGCGCAGTAGGCTGTGATCATTTTTCGCGAGCTGTTGGCGACGACCCTTCTTTGGAGTGTGCGCTACCGATCCTTCGTGCACGAGGTGGTGCGCGTGTACATTTGTGGACTTCGGTGCGAAGTCTGAGGAGGAGAGGGGGAGGGGGGAGGGGGGAGGGGAGGGTATATAGATTGAGTAGAGCACAGAGCGTAGAGGACAGCCGCGGTCTTGGTGGACCGGGAGGACCAGGTTGTGCGGGTGGGGGGAGGGGAAGCGGGGTGTGTGTATGGGGGCCAGTCAAGTCCTTGCAGTGGCAGCAGCAGCAGCCATGCACGTGCACTGCACTTCTTGCCGATGTGCGTGTCTCTCTCTCTCGCAGCATTAGAACCCCCCCTGACGCTGTCCTCGGGGAGTGGCGGCCCGTCGAGCTAACCACCGGGCAGTCCGTGTGGGTTGGAGTCCGTTATTGGTTGGTCGTTGGTCGTTGGGCTGCCGGTTAATACTGTTGAGTAGACTGTACACTGGGGGGAGGCACGAAGGGCGTGGTGTGGTGTCTTACAATTGATGCCAGTGATGCGTGTATGTGCTCGAATGGACTGAGTCGCGATGTATGTATGTATGTATATGAAGAGGGTGAGGGGAGGGAGGGGGAAGTGCTTGGAGTTGACAGTTGACAGTTGCAAAAGGTATATGTGCAGTGCAGATGGACCGCAGGCCCCCGAAACCACATTTTTTTGCGCATGGGAACTTGGGGTTTTCCTTCTCCATGCAACTTCATACCGTACACATACTACCAAGCAGATGTCGTGTATTAATGGTGTCGTACAGTTGACCGGGCCGACATGGAGGGCGGCGGGCAGCATGTCGGTAAAGCCCTGGATTGGTTGAGGAGTGTTTACTCGTGTGTTGTGTATTACCGCGGTTGTTGTTGTGGTGTGGTGGTGTGGTATCAGATGGTAGGCAGCTTGCAACCACGGAGAGGTATATCTGTCTGTAACCATGGTAACTTAGTGGTGAACTTCTCCCCGCTATAGCTACGGTGCACTCTTTCTTCGTATGGGTAGTGGCTACGAAGCTATTATGCGAGATGGGTCAGGAGGCCAAGTGGGATTAGAAAACGAGTCTGAGCTGTGGCCCGGTTGCCTCCCTCGATCGATCAACTCCCTACCAGAGTAGCACAGCGGGATTTGCACCGAGTAATGGCTTCTACAGCCTGCTCTTGTATTCAGCCCGGCAGCTACGTTTGGCATTCCACAACAGGTTGGCGAAGTAGCTGTTTTATTGTTGTCCCGATTAGTGTGTAATGAGGGAAGAGAGATGAGGACAATGAAACAGGGGGTGCTGGTGACTTTGCCAAACTTTCAACGCTTCCAACTAGCAATCATGTGTAAAATGCAAACACCAAAAAATTTGTCCATACCGAAGCTGAAATTGTAAAAAACATAAGGACTCCGGTCAACAAGCTATACAAAATCTAAAACATTTCACCTTGTGCAGCTGCATCTGTGGAATTATTCAATTTGCTCTATGAGCAATAGCAAAAATCATACTTTAGCAATCGCAAGCAACTTGTCCGAGGCATTTCAGGCCCACGCGCGGCAAGACCGAGGAATGGAGTTAATTAGCTCAACGCAGCAAAGATTTTTTTCCTTCAATGCTGTCTTTGCATGTAACCACAGTGTCATCATGAAAGTACGCCGCGACGTTTGTCCCGCGGGTCGCTGCCGTACTATGACGCGAGTTGGTACAGCGTTCCAGCTAAGCGAGCCGGGTGACGGGACGCGCATCATTGAATTCCCAGGTACCATGTTACTTCTCTCGAACTATATTTCAAATTTCGACCCCAGCTTTATTAGGACAACTCTTGAGAAGAAGTTAAGGGCATCGCCCCGAGGTCAAGTCGTTGTATATAGAAAACATCACTTCTTTTGAGTTCCTTTCCTCTCTTTGCCAAAAAACACCTAAACCTCTTTCTTTTCCTTCTTATGTATTAAATAATACCGTTCAGGCTTCAGAAACTTTCATCACCGCGAAGCTTAGGGTGTCGCAAACGGAAAAATGCAGCTCGCGCAGCCTCTGCGGCCACCCTGCCTAAAATTTCCTCGGCCGCGAACCGGACACATGGTACAATTTGGTCCCTATCCGGCTGCCTGCGCCCTGGCTTGCGGAAGACCTTACCGCTGGCTGTTCATCAGCCGTGGCACGAGCTTTAGCTCATCCCGCTGCGTCGCGCACCGCGTTTCCGGCCCCGCTGCCGCTTCTGTTGCTGTTAGCAAGGCCCCTAGGGACCCCGTACCCTTCAGCGTCACCACCGCCCCGACATCCCTGCCTCCGGAATTATCCAACCCACCCATCCTCACACGAGCCGCCACAGATTCGACAAAGGCAGCAGCTGCAACGACGGCAGTGCTAGCAAGAAGGGGAATGTATCCGTTGGGGCCGTTGTCTGCGATAGCAGCGTGTACGGCAACACCGGCGCCAGCGCCGGCGGCGGCAACCCTTGCGGACGCCAGCGCTGGCGCTTTGTCAAGCCGCACCGCCGGGACCGCCGCCGCCGCCGCCGCCGCAGCTGCCCCCGCCGCTGCCGTCACCATCTGCGCCTCACCGACACATACGATGCATCTCGGCGACGCCGCCCCCTACTATTGCGGTGGCGGCGGCGCCGTCACCTCTGCGTTGGCGACTCGGTTCAGCTCGTCATTATATGCCGTACACTGTTACGGGTGGCGCAGGAGCGCCAATCTTCCGGGCGGACATAATAGCCGTACACGGTTGCGGGGTGTCGTGATGTCCGGATGGCGGGCAAATGACGGCAGCGGCGGCGGCGCTCCCACCGCCGCCGCCGATGGCGGCTCCGACAACCGCACCGATGATGCCCCCGAGGGCCGCACTACCAGCAGTAGCAGCAGCAGCAGCATCACAAGCGGCTATAGCGGGGACATGTCGTCACATGGCCGCGGTGGGGCTGGCGGCAGTAGCAGTAGCAGCAGTAGCACTGAAAGCAGTTGCCCTTCACAGGCGCTGAGTCTGGAGCGCATTATCCAGGTCTCGGCTGCATATGTGTGAGTAGAGCTAAGGGGAGCGTGCGCCTGAAATAAATCGTACAACCGAAAACCGCCCTGAAAAGTGATTGCATCCCCGGGTTTAACTTTTGCATTTTTTCTGTTTTTGTTTAGAGCAATGCTGTGCCATTGTATGCTGGCTGCGCTGAGCCGTACTGTGCTGTACGGTCCTAAATCGTACGACGGCCACGGCCTCCTCCATCCTTCGCTCTTTGTTTCATTTCCTGACGCCTGTGCATTGCGTGTGCGGTGTATGCGGATCCCTCCGTGGGCCCCCTCCCCCTCCCCCTCCGCCTCCCTCACCCCCCAACACACACACACCGTCTCTGTAGAGATGCCTGGTGGCGGGGGGTGGCGCGGGGCCCGGCGGCGGCGGAGGAAGCGCTCAGAGAGCTCGTGGTTACCGGGCACGTAGCGGGGGGAGGTGGCGGCGGCCCGGGCGGCGACGGAGGAGCAGCTGCCGCGGACAGCAGCGGTGGCGGCGGCTCCCCCTCCCCCCCCTCCCCCTCCCCCTCCCCCTCCGCCTCCGCCTCCGCGGGCGCCATTGCGTCCTCCCTGCATCCTCATACAGCCGCCGCTCAAGACGAATCCGCAGCTGCTCAACAGCAAGAGCAGCAGCAGCAGCAACAACAACAACAACAACAGCCCCATTCGAAGGATGCGATGGTGGCGGTAGCGGCGCCGCCACAACAACAGCAACAGCAACAGCAACAGCAACAACAGCAGCAGCCGCGGCGTAAGGAGCAGCAACGGCAGCAGCAGCCGCGGCCCCAGTGGGGTGAGGCGGAGGCGGCACAGCCTCAAGCAGCTGCTCCTCCTACCCCGCCTCCTCCCCCTCCTCCTCCTCGAGCGCAGCAGGATCAGCGGCCCCAGCGGCCCCAGCAGCACCCGGCGGAGGAAGCGGCGCTGCTGACGTTGATGCCGGACGGAGTGCTGCACAAGCGGCCCTTGAGGGTGAGTGTACGGCAGTACGATGTTGTTGGGGAGATGGAGACTCGCGTAATCCGCATCAGGCATCACCCCGGGTGGGGGTGGTTTGCTAAGGTTCCTTTGAGGGACGGGGGGAGGGCTTGAGGGGCAGAGAGGCGGAAACGGGCGACAGAGGGCTGTGTGTGTGTGTGTGTGTGTGTGTGTGTGTGTGTAAAATAGTCAGCTGTGAATATCACAATAGCTTAGTTTGGCAACTTCCGGCTCAAACCCCGCTTCCCCGTCCCGCCGCTCTTTCCGCCAATTTCTTTCCGTTCTGTTCCGCCCCTCCTTTCGGCACTTTGTTCTGTTGCCACCACCACCACCACCACCACAACCGCAGTTGCAACCGCAAATTCTAACCACAAACGCCCATAACCGCAATTCTAACCGCAATCACAACCGGAACTGCCTTCAGGGTTACGACGCTTTGGTGGCTCAACTGGCAGCACAGCACGCCGAATACCACCGGGTGCAGTACAGGCCCGTAACAAGGTATGTACGACAAAAAAGGGCGGGCTCATGGGGCTCATGGTTGTGTGGTTTATTCTGGACCATGAGCTCTTGTTGTATTAGTAAATATATGCTGCTACCTGGCCGGCCCATTCTCTATTTCCCATTCTCGGAAAAGGCTATCAAAGCAAAAGGCGGTGTGGTGGCGGCGGCCAGGTGATCTGATGCTCTGTTGGCGGTGATGGCGGCGGTAGTGGCTGTACAACTTCCTTAACACTTCTTGCAGCTGCTGCTCTTCTCTTCTCTTCTCTTCTCTTCGCGGTCTTAAGCGGCTCACAGTCCGCGCTTGTTCGTACTGCCCGCCTCTGCTGTACCACCACCACCACCACCACCACCGCCGCCGCCGCCGCCGCCGCGATGATGATGATGATGATGATGATGATGATGACGATGATGATGACGGTGGCGGCGTCCGACCTCTCCCCGCCACTGCAACATATGTTTCGACGTATGTATGTCAGTGCGGCCTCCTGCGGCTCCAGTTGCGGCTACGTGTTGGGGGAGTTCCGGATGCAGGACGTGGGGGGCCTGGCGGGGCACCCCGCGACGTTCAGGTGAGTGAGAGAGAGAGAGAGTGTGTGTGTGTGTGTGTGTGTTTGGGGGGAGGGAGGGAAAATGGGTTTCAGGTTGGCAGCCCCCCCCCCCAGCCCCTTTCAAAGGGGGCTTTCCCGAAGTTTAGGTTGTTAGGGTTTTTATGGCTCCATCCCCCTTTCTCACCCCACCCTACCCCACCCTACCCCACGCGGTCCGTCGACGTGTGCAGGGTCAGTCGCGGCTATTGCCTGTTTAAGCTCCGAGTTGATCCTGAGAGCGCCCGGATTAGTCGGGGGTGGGTACGGCGTCAGATGACGCAGGAGGAGCGGGACGAGCGCGTCTGGGTGGGTGGGGGGATGGGGGAGGGGTGGGGAGGCTGAGAGATCAGCGGAGAATTTAATTTAGGAGAATCATAAAAGCTGTTGTCGTTAGGAGGTAGCAGTTAAGTGATCACTGGCTATGACACTTCTCCGAAGCTATATAGTATTGATAGAGCTTCTGGGGGGACAAGGTGTTTCTCACTTGCCCTCGGCCCGAGACACAGCTGTACCCCACCATGTCGTACCGTGCCGTACAATGGCCGACAGGACCCCGTACACGTCTACCCGGCGGCTTTCCCGCTGGAGCGGCTGCATCTCACGCGAGGTGGTAAACCTGACCCACGGGTCATGGAGGAGGCCGCGTGTGCTTGGGTGGCGGCGCAGGCTAAGCCGCGGCGGCCGCCGGAGACCCGGAGTGTCCCGGAGGGGCTTACGCGCGTTGGAGGTACGGCAGGGAGAGCGCGGATGTCAGGTGGCGAAGCTGAGAGGGCGCCGGCGGCGGCGGCGGCGGTGGCGGCGGCGGTAGGGGGAGAGGGGAAGGAGGCGCCAGGTGGTGTGGTGCGGCAGATGGCGGAAGCGGGAGGAGCTGCTGTCGGTGGCGGCGGCGGGGGCGGCTCCGACGCGATGCTGTACGGCACCGGAGACGTTCTCAGCGCCGCGGGTGAGACGCAGGAGGCGCCGTCGTCTGCGAGCTCGCCTCAGGTCAGTGGGACTCCGCCGCCGTCAGTCGAGACGGCGACGATGGGCGATGGTGGCGGCGGCGGCGGCGGCGGCGGCCTTCAGAGTCTCCGTACCGGCGGCTATATTGAAAGTATTAGTTCTCCTGATCAGCCGACAAGTCGCGGCGGGGAAGCTGGAGACCTATTCAGTAGCATCCGTCACGGCGGCGGCGGCGGCGGCGGTGCCGTACCGCGGGTTGACGGTGGCCCTTCAGTGTCCCCCCCCGGTGCCGCGGGTACTGCGGAGCCGCCGGAAGTGGACCAGAAGGGAGTTCGGGAAGCGTACGACAGGGTAACGGCGTCGGCGGCGCTGGGGCCGGATGCCGTAAAAGTCAACACGGTGGACGGTGTAAGCGCCGCCGCCGCCGCTGCCGTACCGACGCCCACAACGATGGCACAATCCCGGCTGGTCGATCGCGTACTCGCCGATGACTGCAGGTGCGTGTGGCTTGCGTGATGACGTACACTGTTACATCGCGGTATGTTTTCCCCCACGCCTATCCGCCGTACATTGTCGTACATGTCATGCGGATCGTACCTTTCCAACAGTGCATAGAGGCGGCATATCATCGTCGGTCCTCGACCTGGCTCCATCCTGCCGTTTGCAGGTTTCTTGACGCGTACGGCATCTGGCCGGACCCGGACGATGAGGATGGATCGTCGTACGGCATACAGTCGTACGCCGGGCGGCGCCCTCAGGCGGTTGCTGGCGTACAGCAGATCCTGCGACGCATCCAGGTGAGAGGGAAATGAGCGTTATGAGCGTTATCCTCTTTGTCGGCACTTAGTTTCGTTGTCTGCGGTGTGCTGACGGCGCCCTCAGATTGAAATTCCACCGTGTTTTTTCCAGCTGAAAGCTTCTAAGGTTTTGCGGGAGTTCGATCCGTGTGGACTTCATAAATCCGCCCGGGGGGAATTGGGGGGGAGCCCGCGGGAAATCCGGTCTCCCTGCTAGCGCTCTCCACTGCTCTCCTGAATTCACTGCCATTTTCGTCACTGTACATCAATGAAGCTGCCGCCACCGGTGTACGGCAATCAAACTGTTCTTATCTTTTGCTCTAATTTCGGGATCGCTTCGGGACGGCACATCAGGCCCAGCAGCGGCGATGCGCTCAGGTCGAGCCGCTACTGTACGATGTGGCGGTTTCGGAGGATCACAACCTGGCTTTCGTACACTGGGTCAACGTCGTAACGCCCGCGCCTGAGGCGCCTAAACCACCGCCGCCGACACCCCAGCAGCAAAAGCAGCATTCGACACCGAATGCCAAATATGCGGCGGTCCCGGCGGCCGGCGTGCCAGCGGCGGCAGCGCCTACGACCCGTGGGTCTGAGGGCGGCGGCGATGGCGGCTCCGGGCTTGCAGTAGCGGCGAGCAGTGCCGCTGCCGCGGCGGCAACGGCCGCGACGGCGGCGGCGCGGGCCGCCACCGCCGCAGCTGACGTTGCGTCGACGGCCGCCTCCGCCGCCAGCGTTGCCGCCAGCAGCGCCAGCACAGCCGCTACCATCGCTGCCACCGCCGCCACCGCCGCGGCGTTTGCGGCAGGCGCGGAAGAGGCGGAGAGCCGCCTGGCGGCAGCGTCCAAGCAACAGCCAGAAGGGCCGCCATCGTTGACAGCTACAGCCCAGACCGAACAGGCCCTGGCGGCGCCGCTGCTGACGCAGCAGCAGCAGCAACCTCAAGAGCAGCCAGCGGGTACGGAGCTGAACGCGGCGCAGATTAGCGGCGTTGCCGTCAACAGCCGCCAGAAGGTGGCGGCAGTGGACGACAACGGCGTAAGCGGCGGCGGCGGTGGTAGCGGGCGACCCATGGGTCTGCAAGACCTTCGTATTCCTATGCCTTCCATGCCCAACATGCCGCAGCTTCAGATCCAAAACCTGGAGGAAGCCTTGACGGCGGCGGCCCAGCGAGTGGCGGGCGCCGCCGGCACCGCCGCCGCTGCTGCGAGCGCCGCCGCAGCCGCCGCTACGGCAGTGATCATGGCGGAAAGCGCCGGCGCTGACAGCAGCGACGTCGTCGCCGCCGCCGCTGCCAAGGCGGTAGCGGCGGCGCAGCAGCGCAAGAAGGATGCAGCTGCAGCCGCAGCTGCTGCGACGGCACCAGCGCCAGCGCCGCCGCCGCCGCCGCCGCCGGTGCCGTACCAGCAGGAGTGCATGGCGGCGCTGCTGTTCCACGATGACGGCACTGTATCTGACATTTGGATGTTTCGCGGCCCTTTCCATTACGAGCGCCGCCTCCTGAAGCCCTAGCGCGGTGCGGTCCGGTGCGGTGGCAGCGGCATGGGTCGACTTGGCACGAATCTGAGTTGTGGACTATTACTGTTCGGCTACAGTACGGCTGTTCCAGTTGGTTACAATACGGCTATTACAGTTGGTTCAGTACGGCTATTACAGTTGGTTACAGTTCGGCTGTTACAGTTGGCTACAGTACGGCTATTGCAGCTGGGATTCCAAGGGTCCTATCGATCTCCTCCACCACCATGCGGCAGGACGGCTGCCCGAGCCGCCTCCTGATTTCTCAGGAAGCCGCACAAATTATTAGCGCTCGGTCGTACATCGTACGGCGGTGTACGGTAAGAGATGTAAGGTGGACGAGGTGCGACGGCAGCGGGTCGGTCATTGTCATCAGACTCTTTCTTCCACCCCTCTGTGGGTGGAGTGGGGCGGTGTGGGGAGACTCTGGGGGATCGAGTGATTGCGTGTGCTTGTTGTTGGCATTCAGAGGGGCAGTGCTGCTTCACTGTCAGCATGGCCGCAGCGCAGGGTGTATGTGTGTATGTGCTTATGTGTGTGTATGTGTGTATGTGTGTGTATGTATGTATGTGTGTATGTATGTTTGTGTGTTTGTGTGTATGTGTATGTGTGTATGTGTGTTTGTGTGTGTATGTGTGTATGTGTGTTTGTGTGTGTATGTGTGTATGTGTGTTTGTGTGTGTATGAGGGGGGCCATGAACCCTGTTGTTTGTTTACCCATGCAGCCTCTCACGGCCTCCTCTTTGGCCGCCGCTTGGGGAGTCGCGGTGGGCGCCGAGGTCGCCTTTCGATTTCCTTGAGTGCAGCGATGACGACTGCAATGGTGGTGGTATTGAATGTGTTCCCCTCTCCCCCCCCTCGCGGAGGGGGACCACCAACCAGCTTTATGTGTCGTGATGCATAAAGCTGCTTGTATGCAGGTTCCCGTGCCTAGCACTGGCAGATTGCTTTAATTAAAATATCAAAATTACCTTCATTCTTTGGCGATGAGTTACGTGTTTTTGGTGCACACTACTTTTTGATACGGCTGTTCTTCGTCTATTCGCTTTTCTGTAATTGTTGGGACGGTTTGGGACGGTTCGGACGGGAAAAATGATGGTTGGGTTTATCTGTGGGGATTTGAAGGGGAAAAGGAGTGCTGCCAAAAGATGTTGTCAAGTGTGCTGAGCGTGTGTATGTTTGTGTTTTACGAATGGGTGTGTCTATGTGTGTATGTGTATGTGTATGTGCATGTGTACGTGTGTGTATGTTTAATGAATGTGTTAGTGTGTGTGTTTGCCGAGTTGTGTTGAAGTGTTGACAAGGAGTATCGAGAATGGGAGCAAATATGAAGGAAAGTCCTTTAGGCATTAATCCAGACGCGTTTAAGGTTAACAAAAAATTAACCTTTACCTTCACAGCTCATAACTACCAAACCAGCAAAACAACGGTGTCTTGGGGTTGGGGCGTCTGGAGCGGGTGCAGGGGGTTGGTCAAGGGCATGGATGGTGCGCGTGGTGGGCATCCTTACTCCGCTGGATCTGCTGTGATGTTGATGGATCAGGCGGAATCCTAAATCTGCAACAAGGACTAGCTGCTGCTCCTACATGTAGCCCAATCGGTCAGTAAAATTCTAAGCGCTGCTGGTATTGGCTCATCAGGTGGCCACAGAAGAAACCCAACGGCAACTCCCATGACTAAGATGTGTCCAGTACAGTGTGGATTGGGTAATAAAAGTTACAGACCTTGTGAGTGTGCCGTCAGCACTTTTACAACCAGACTTTGTGACATGAAAACTTGAAGCGAGGTGCTGTTATTTGCATTTGGCCAACTCGGCTCAACCAAAAACCGTCTCGTCGACACGTGTTCCGGTGCTAGGGTTCGCGTTTGTATCCGAAACGAAACAAAATTCCCTCAGTGTTTTGCTAGAAATCGACAAAGAAGACAGGATGCATGAGCAAACCTGAAGATAGCCAATCTCCATCCATCTGGCGGAACTTCAGCTTTACTTGAATTTGTTGCGGCCTTACTGATCTTATGTCAAGAGTGATACTCTCGAGATAGCGTGTGAAGCAGGTGCAAATGATGTCTGCGTGGATTGCGGGCCGCGCGGTGGTTGCGGCTCGATCCTCTGCGTTGTCTTGCGCTGGCTTGCGTTTCTGTTGCCCGTATTCTTCAGTTGCATCAGCATCTTCCTCAGCTTCTCTGCAGCCGGCCCGTGAGCAGATGAACTACGATGTGTTGGTCGTAGGGGCTGGCCCAGCCGGGCTGTCTGCCGCCATACGTATCAAAACGGTGCGTATCAAACGGGGCGCAGGTGTACAGTTTTACCCCGCAACAGTTTTCCATGAGGCTCATGAACGCCGCCTGCTAGGGGTCGTGTACGTCGTGGGCCTCATGGCCTGACGTGCAGTGGCTGGGGGTGATGTGTATATTCCATCTGCAGTATGTGTGTATAGGGCTTAAGGAAGGTGCAGACTGCGCAGTTTGCGGGGTGTAGAGTGAGGTGTTGGGAAAATGGCAAGGGGCGTTGTCATCATGCCAAGCCTCCTCGCGGTCCGCACCCGCGGCATCCACACCCTCTGCACCTCACCCACCGCGCCGCACCCACACGCGAAACCCGCGTGAAACCCCCTAAGCCCCCGAGAGAGACAGCCGCATGCCCGGCTGCCCTCTCTCCCACCTCACCTCGTCGTCGTCCTCCTCAAATCCCCCCTCCTCACTCCACCTCCGCAAATTCCCCCCCCATCGCCCCCCACCCCTCCTGTCCTACGTCTGGTACACCCTTGCCCTGGCAGCAGCTTCACTCGTTTGTGGTGGTTCGTCTTTCCCCACCCCCCCCTTCTCTCCCGCTGCAGCAATGTCAGTCCGCCGGAAGGGACCTGGCCGTGTGTGTCATTGAGAAGGGCGCTGAGGTGGGCGCCCACATACTGTCGGGGAATGTTCTAGAGACGCGGGCGCTGGACGAGCTGCTGCCGGGCTGGAAGGAAGACCCGGACTGCCCAATAAAAGTGCGTCATGCATGTGTGCCGACTGACTTGTGTGAAGCCTATGAGCCTGTCGGAGGAATGGCGGCGGCGCCAACCCCACTCACTCCTAGGAGCCGGCTCGCAGCCCAATCACTTTTAACCGGGTGTCCATCACCGCCCGCCGACATGGGGCACCATCCGCACTCTCTTACGGTCTTTAGATAAGAGGGATTGATTGTTATCCCGCCCCCCGCTGCTGTCGGTCGGTCGGGATTGAGGTTCTCCGTCAAGGACCTCCCAGGCGGGGTACGGCGTTGCCGCGCTGCAGCGCCGAAACATATTTGCTGCGTCTGGATCCCTATGTATGTATGTATATGTATGTATGTATGTATGTATGTATGTATGTATGTATGTATGTATGTATGTATGTATGTATGTATGTATGTATGTATGTATGTATGTATTGTGGAGGGGCCTTAGCTTTGCTTTGCGGCATCCCACATATCCCAAACAAGACACTCAATGGCAGCACACACGCACACACACACACATACCTCCTCAACGTCATCATTACCATACACCCATCTATGCACGTTTCCATCCCAAACCGCCCCTTCCCTGCCTCTTATGGCCCAATCCTCCTCCCCCTTCCGGCCCCCAAAAACCCCCAAACCCAACTCCAACCCACCCACCCCCCAATCCCCCCTCCTCGCCGCCGGGCCCGTGACCCCCCGCCCCACAGGTTCAGGCCAACCGGGACGCCACGCTGTGGCTGGCCACCCCCTCCCGCGCCCTGCCTCTACCCACGCCCCCCTCCATGCGCAACCGTGGCAAGGGCAACTACGTGGTTTCCCTGAGTGAGGTGACGCGGTGGATGGCCAGGAGGGCGGAGGCGCTGGGGGTGGAGATATACGCGGGGTTCGCCGGGAAGAAGGTGAGGGTATGGGTGCGAGCTGGGGGGGGTCGGGGTCGGGGGGGTTTTGGGGCTGGGGTTGAGTTTGAGGGTGTTTTTTTGGGGGGGAGGGGGTGAATGATGTAGGAAGGGAGGACGCGTCCGTGTGTGTGTTCCTTAAACCCACACCTCCTCTACTGGGGGATGAGGCGAGCATGAGATGAAGGCGATGAAATGAAAAGGACAAGCGATGCGATGTGGAACGGCAACTTGGTGGGCGTTACACCATACGTGTAATCACGTGAGTCTCGTGAATAACCTGCGTGATTTACTCATGATGTACGGCATGTGCGTGCAGATGTTGTACGGATGGGATGGTCAGGTGGAGGGCGTGGCGACCAACGACTTCGGCATTGGACGAGACGGGCGGCCCAAACCCAACTTCTCCCCTGGGGTGGATTTGAGGGCGCGGGTGACATTGCTGGCTGAGGGCTGCAGGGGATCGCTGTCTGAGGTACGACAGTACGGTTGGTTATGGGTTGTGGGTTATGGGGGTGGGTGAGGGATGTGTGGGTGTATGTGTATGTTAATGGGGCCACGGCCGAGATGGGTGGACAGAGGGGTAAGGTGGCGGGTGAGTTCGTTACGTGTATGTATGTACGTGTGTACGTACGTATGTATGTCCCCATGAGCCCCGCCTGAGATGCCGTTGGTTCTGCGTCGTCATACATACATACATATCCCTCATCCCCTTCGCGGGTGCTTGTTGCTCCTACTGCCGCTACTGCTGTCACTGTTGCTATTGTTGCTTGCTGCTACTGTTGCTACTGCTGCTGTTGCTACTGTTGCTACTGCTACTGCCGCTACTGCTGCCTCAGGAGGTGATATCGCGGTTTGGACTCCGCCAAGCATCTGGAGCTGAGCCTCAGACATACGCTCTAGGGATCAAGGAGGTGGGGGGGAGGGGGGTTGCGTGGGTTGTGCATGTCTACCATTTACACGCTGTTTGACTAATTGCTTTGGTAAGGTGGTTCCTGCGCGGCACTTCCCCTACTTCAGCATTTGCCAGTGGTTCGTCATATCCCCTTCAACCTTTCATTCTCGCGGCTCGGATAATAAACACACACATACACACAAAAACGCACACAGGTCTGGCAAGTTCCCGAGTCCCAGCACCGGCCTGGAATGGTGGTGCACACGGTTGGATATCCCGCCTCGTACGACACGTACGGCGGTGGTTTCATCTACCACATGTCTGAGCGCCGCGTCGCACTGGGTTACGTCATCGGACTGGACTACAGCAACCCCCACATTGACACATTCCAGGTGTGTATGTATGTATATATGTATGTATATATGTATGTATGTATGGCGAAGGGAGAGAGGACTGTGAGGGTGTACGGGACTTTGGGCACGTGGTGAAGTGTTTAGGTGGGCGGGTTGGGGTACCTGCGTAGGAAGGTGCTTCTGCGTGGGGCGGAGGGGGCGGGCGGGTGTACCTGTGTTTGCATCTGTCTGTCCGTCTGTCTGTCCATTCCGTTTGTGTGGCTGCTTGGACATGTACAGCTGAGACCTCCTCTGACACCTGACTCACTCGTACCCCTCCGTGTACAACATACATACATACATACACACTCCCACCCATACACGACGTGCGCGTCCCCCACATACCACCCAGGAGTTTCAGAAGTGGAAGGCGCACCCATCTGTACGGCACCACATCGAGGGCGGCACGTGTCTGCAGTACGGCGCACGGACGCTCAACGAGGGTATGCGTGTGCGTGGTGCATGTCTTTGTATGTATGTATGCATGTATGTATGTATGTATGTACGTACGTACGTACGCGGGTTTGGGGCAAGGGATGTGCGGCTGGGTAAAAACACTTGCCACAGATGTCCCCCACATGCCGCCTCCCGCCCTTAATCTCCCCCCCCCCTCAATCTCTCCCTTTGCTTTCGACGCCTGGGATACCGGTCGGGCCGGTGTTGCTTCCGCCGCCGTCAGGATTCCCTTTCCGTTAGCAGTTGTTGGTTATCTTAACTGCATCCTAGCGGATCTCCCGCCCGCCCCGCGTCCTCGCTTGGGGCCCCTTCAGCAGTTCGCAACTTTGCTCGCCGACTGCTGTTTTCCCCCCTGGACTTAGGGACGGGGCATATAACATAATTACCCCTTCTCCCTGGTTTTTGGACCCTGCCGTACAGTTCCATATTCCCCCCCTCCCTCCCTGCCCTCTTGGCCCCGAGACACACATACATACATACATACATACATACATACATACATACATACATACATACATACATACATACATACATACATACATACATACATACATACACACACGCAAGTTTTCCCCCATTCGCTCCCATCCCATCCCAGGTGGTGTCCAGTCGCTCCCTCGGCTGTTCTTCCCGGGGGGCGCGCTGGTGGGCTGCTCCGCTGGCTTCCTCAACGTGCCCAAGATCAAGGGCACCCACCTGGCCATGATGAGCGGCATGATGGCGGGGGAGGCGGCGTTCCGGGAGCTCACGGCGGCGGAGAACGGCACTGCTACTGCTAGTGCTGCTACTGCTGGTGCTGGTGCTACTGCTACTACTGCTGAGGGGGAAACGAGAGAGCAGAAGAGACAGGTTCGCGGTGGATGTGTGTGGCGGGGGATGTGTGTGGCGGGGGATGTGTGTGGAGGGGGAGGTGTGTGGAGGGGGAGGTGTGTGGAGGGGGAGGTGTGTGGAGGGGGAGGTGTGTGGAGGGGGGGTGGGCTGGCTGGTCGTTTGTGACCCATGATGAAAACCCATGACCCCCATGACGCGTGCAAAGATGTATTTCAGATGTTACGTGTTTGAAAGCTCGTGCACACAGACCCAAATAAGCTTAATCTTTTCTCTATATGTATGTATATATACATATATGATGTGTGAAACAGGGGGGTGTATGTTCGCCCGTGGCAGCTACCCTGCGAAACCCTGCCTTCCCCGGTATTTCGGGGCACCCTCATCCAGTCACCCTAGTCAACTTCTCAGTGGATCGCTCAGGTTCCGCACCCACCACCAGCATCCAACGGAATCTGCCGGGTCGACAGCGGCCCAACTCCGTTCCTGGTCGGCTCGCAGGTTAACTTTATCCCAGGTCACCACCGTCCATCAACTAGGGGCGCAACGCCTTCCACCATCGGAAGGACTTTGACCCTAATGGGTATCGATCCCGGGGATATATGTATGAACGTATTCCTGTTGGCCACCATCCTGACGTCTTTCCGAGGCCCTCCCCCCTCCCTCCCCCCCCCCCGGGTCCGCAACGCATCGCAGGGCACCGTGGACATGAGCAAGTATGAAGAGGCGTTGAAGAGGTCCTGGCTGTGGGACGAGCTGACTGCCGTACGTAACGTACGACCTGGGTTTAGGTGCGTCATCGCGCCTCCCGCCACGGGCTGCAGGGAGCGGTGGGGTCCCCCCGGGAGCCAGGCAGTTGGTGAGGTGGCATTTGGGGCTTGTGGGTCGTGAAGGGGCAGGTAAGTGGGGGGGGAAGAGGGGCAGGGAAATGTCTCGAACGTGGGGGTTTGGATGCAGGGGGAGCAGTACGGCTGGTGAGAGGTTGGTTAAGGTCTGTTTCGGTCGTTTTGGACGAAAGTTCCTATGTATATATGTGTGTATGTATATGTGTGTTATAAGTTCCTACATGTATGTAGGTGTGTGGTTGGGCGAGGGAAGGAGGACGGATATTTCCCCCTACCTCTACCCTCCTTCCGCAAACTCTCAACAACTAGGTCACCCCGCCCCGCGGACACCCCCCCCTCCGCAATAAAGGACTTCTCCTGGCCCCCCCTAGGAGGGGAAACACTGCACAGTTTGGTGTTTTTTGTATTCATGCAATCGGAAGTATCCCCTCCCTTCTCCCCTCCTCTTTCCTCCCTCCCCCATATTCCAACCCCCCGGTCAGGTGGGGCTTGCTCCCCGGATTGCTCCATGCTGCCCTGGAGGAGTACTTGCTGAAGGGCCGGGAGCCGTGGACACTAACACATGGGTAGGGGTGGGGGTGGGGAAGGGAGCTGGGGGGAGGGGCTGCGGGCTAATGGGGGGAAGGGGAGGGGCGGTGAGGGAAGAAGACGTGGAGGGTTGGAGCAGGGAACTCCTCCTCCCTAACCACCAACCGCAGTCAACGAAGGTCAACCGCTAACCACCATCGTTAACCACCAACAACCTATCTCAATGTCCTCTTCCCATTTCCCCCCGTGCAGCCGCCCCGACCGCGATCGCCTGCGGCCGCTGTCTGAGGCTCCGCCTCCGCCCTCCTACCAGAAACCCGACGGCGTCCTCACCTTCGACCTTCCCACCTCGCTCTACCGCTCCGGAACCAACCACGATCACGATCAGCCAAGTCATTTGGTGGTTTCAAACCCCGGCGAGTTTGAGCGCTCAAATTTGCCGCACTATGGCGGCCCCGAAACTAAGTACTGCCCTGCCGGCGTGTACGAGTACCGTACGGATGAGTACGGCAGGTCCAGACTGCACGTGAACGCTCAGAATTGCCTGCACTGCAAGGCGTGTGACATAAAGGATCCCGGCCGGAATATTCGGTGGACGGTGCCGGAGGGCGGGCAGGGCCCCAGCTACACAGCAATGTAGAGAGAGTATTAATAACAAATTATTTTGATGTTATATTTGATTCAGCAAGAGCCCAGTTAGGCAATAGTAGCAAATTAGGATTTGACGCGGGTTGGCAGTGGTACCTTCAGGAGTAGGATTGGATTCGGAAGACCTTAGCGCCTTTCCACCTAAGGTGCATTGGAAAAGGGAGAGAAATCTCGCGCTAGAAAGAGGTTCACGGCTGCGGAGGAGGAACAACAGCATGCCTCCGCGAACCAGCCGGTGATGGTGGTGGTGGTGATGGTGGTGGTGGTGGTGGTGATTTGGGTTTCGTGGGGGTGACAGGGTAGGGCGGCCAGCGAGGGGTTTCCTCGGGCCGTCTCGCGGTAAGTCGTCTGCTGACGCCGGCAGGGAAGCGGGGGTGGGCGGGACAGGGCGGGGCAGTGCTTCTGTTGACTGTTGGTGTTGTTGTTGTTGGTGGTGGTGGTTTGGTTGGTGATGGTGTTACTTGTGGTCTGGTGGAGACCGCGCGGTAGGGGGAAAGGGATCGGATAAGTGGTGGCGGAGGTGGAGGAGGAGTGGAGGAACTCGTTATGCATGGCGGTATCCGTTATGGTCATGATCCGTCATGATCAACATGACGCAGATTCTTTCTACCCTTCCCCCGCCTCTCACCAGATTTCCAGCAGGTGCACAAGTCTTGTGCAATAACCTGGAAAAAACAAATTTCAAGACGCACAATCTGGGTCATACGCCTGCCTTTTAGTTACGGACCGCGAATGCCAAGAGGAAAACAAGAGGAAAAGAGGAAAACATTGGCAGTTCTGTTGTAACTGCACCTGCGGCTAAGGCTGCTGCTATGATGGTTGGTGGCACTGGGGAAGATGGAACCAGATGTTGGGTGTTGCTTTTCGTTGTTGTTGTCCAGTGTTGATGTAGTTGTTGCTACTGCTGTCGCTGTTGTTGTTCCGTAGCGGCCATTTAACTGGCGCAGTTTGTCCTAACTGCGGGACTGTATGTTTGCCGGGAGGCTGCAAGTGATGGATGGGAGGGGGCTAAGGTGCAGCGTGCAGTTTTATGAACAAGAGGTTTTGTAAGGGCGGTAGATGCGATGCGTTGGGACAGTTTGGCGCGCAAGGCTCGCGTGCTTGGCTTTGTTGGGCTTGCACGGGCTGGAAGGGGGCTGGACTGCGATATACAACGAAGGCTTGTGTCGCAGCAGGTCTTGTTGTTACGGACAGAGTACAGGGCAGTCCTCTTGACGGCAAGATGAGGGATTTACTGCAGATGCCCGGCAAATGCATTGCCAGCTCCAGGATTGCTCCGGAACCAGTCAACCGCCTGGGAACCTTGCTTGGAGATTACCTCAGGAAGTAGCGCCTTATCATGAGTAAGGTGAAGCACTTCTTACACATAACAAGCCGGTGGACGCTTACACTCATTCCCGCCAAACACCTAGTTCCATCGACGAAGGAGTGGCTTGAGTCACGGCTCCTAACCCTACACATATGCTGAACTGATCGAACGAACAAACCGATGAACGCTGAAAACGAGCATGTGGCCAGCTGTCCTCAACCGCTTGAAAATGGTCTTTGTGTCGAAGAGGACGCCAAGCAAACCTCCATCGATGATGCTCTGTCAGCTGTCGGTATGGGAGCACACCAGCTGGGTATCTTTCTGTATGTCGGCGGATGTTGGATGAGCGATGCTATGGAGGTCATGCTCGTTGCAGTTCTGGCACCAGCGGTGAGATATGAAGCGTTCCTCGAACGGTGACAGCGACGCTAATGTTTCAAACTAAACCGAAACAAAACTTTGGGCTTGATGACAAAACACGCTTTGACAAAACGGTCTCTTCAGCACCTTTTTCACCCGCAAAAACATCGCGACCCAAATAAATCCCTTTCGCATTTCTTCCACCAGGACTGATGTGGGTCCTCATGGCTGTGCCCTTTCTCCTTCAAGCAGATTCCCCCATGCCTTATCCTGCCTTGGGAACAAGCTTAACGCCGCTGCTTCTGCACCTGAGCATTTTCCCGGCCCGGGTAAACTCAACCACCTCATCCTCGCCTGACGGAAACTTTAATTATGCGCCTCGCCTGGTCACCAGCAAGCTGCCTCCCTCCCGCCTTCCTATCTGTTTTGTGTGTGTGCGTACACATAACGTCACGTGCGGGTGATTTTCAGATTGGTTGCGACTGGGGCACCTCGCCTGAGGGTCAGTCCCTCCTGGCGTCCTCAGTTTTCACGGGCATGATGTTGGCGAGCAGTGCCTGGGGGGTGGTGGCGGACCTGGCGGGAAGGTAGGCAGGGCCGGGGCCGGAAGGTAGGAGTACAGATTACACCTTAGCTATAGACATATGACACTAATAAACGGGGTAATAGTTGGGAGCAGAGGCATGTACATAGACAGAACGGAGAACTGCTACGGACAGTAATAACTGGGATTCGAACCTTGGCCTTGCTGACCAACCTCTTGGGGGGAAAAGAGAACGAGGCTTTGGGATGTGACACATCCTCCCTCTTCCTCTCCCTCCCTTCCTCCATCTTAACCGACACGCTTAATCTCTTCATCATCCACCACCACCACCACCACTACCTACCAATCCTAGCACAATCTTCATTTCCAAATCCACGTCCCCCAGCTCCTCCCTTACACACGACCGCGATTGACCTTTGGCTTCTTTTGCGTGTGTGATCCAACCCCCCTCCACCTCCTCCGGGGCGCAGGAAGGCGGCATTCGGCGCGGCTGCGGGTTTGGCAGCCTCCGCCGGATTCGCTAGCGCCTTCGCACCCACCTTCACCTGGCTGGTGGTCCTGCGGCTCCTGGTGGGGGCCGGGCTGGTGGGGGTGCTGCCCATGTACACGTTGTTGGAAGGTACGACTGTCGTACCGGTGGGGGGGAGAGGGGCGGTAGCGGCGGTCGGTGGGGGGTTGGGTGCTGTGTGTGTGTGTTTTCTTATGTACGATTTAAGTAAACTGGGTCGACCAAAAGCATTCCTGTGCACCTATGGCTTACCTACAGGTACGTGCAATGTAGATATGTCTGTATGTAAGTACGTACTGAGTGCGACATGTGTCGTGCGTTTGAATCTACTGAAGCGAAGCGGGAAGTGGGATCGAAAAACCAGCAATAGCGATGCAACAATGCGAGGCGATGCCTGTGTATGTACGTACGTATGTGAGTATGTACTTGCGTGCGCTTCCTACAATCCCCCCCACACCCCACACCTCACACACACCTCCCCTCCTCAACTCCATTTTACCCCAACTACAGAGTGGCTCCCGAAGGACAGCTGTGGCAAGGGCAAGTGGCTGGTGGCGCTGCAGGTACGTACGGATGTACGTCGTACGTCGTACGTACAGGGACACCGTGAGCTCTTTCCTCTCCTTTCCCCTTTCCTTTCCCACATACTCATAAACGAACTCGCGCTGCACTCTTGAGTGTGTGGGTGTGGATGTGGGTGTGGGTGCGAAGAGGGATATTACCCTGGAGGACGAATGGAGGAGGAGGGGGGGGAGTGATGAAGCTGAATGGTGGTGCTGGTGGCCCTGTGCCGCAACCTGAAGCCAAAAGCGACGGGTTGACGGGTGCATAACTACCATGACTGCCATAACTCTTACCATAACCATGCACCACCATCACCGTGATTTGAAAACACTGTTCGCCTCTCGTCACTCGCCTCGCCCCTCCTCCCGCTCCCCCCCGCTCCCCGCAGCTGATTATTTGTTTCTTAGGGTTTGTACTACTGCATCATACAATCTTCAGCACCAATCATCATCATCATCATCATCATCATCATGCATTATATTTTGTACATCACCCCCATCGACAGGCCTGGTGGAGTGTGGGTACGGTGCTGGAGGGGCTGTTGGCCTTGTGGTTGCTCAACTCGTACGGCTGGAGGGCGCTGCTGGCTGCGTCCTCCATTCCCCTCGGTGGGTGGCGGGTGGGCGGGGAGGCGGCGGCGGAGGAGGAGGCATGACGGGCAGCCTTTTGTTTTGTATTGTTCATGTCTGTAGTTTTGTGGGGTGTTAGTGCGAGTGAGAATGCTGGCGAGCCAGCAAAGGCAGCGGGACCGGCCTCGGGGGTAACAGCCTTCTTCTCCATTGCGCTTCTACACGCCATCCGTCACAAACCCCAACCCCGCCCTCCACCCCCGCCCTCTCTAAACATACATACATACATACACACACGAAGTATTCCCCCTCATAAACATCCCCCTATCCCACCACAAATCCACATAATCTGTTGTAAAGGTTTGCATGTATGTATGTTCCCCCCTCCTCCTCCCCCTCCTCCCCCCCCTCCTCCTCCTCCTCCCAGGTTGCATCCTGTTGGCATTACCGCTGGTTTCCGAGTCGCCTCACTATCTCGCCGCGTCTGGTCGGATGGCGGAGGCGCACCGCGTGCTGGCGCTGGCAGCCCGCCGTAACGGCACCTCGTCGCGGCTGCGGCAGCACCTCCATTTCCACCGCAACAAGGTGGATCCGACCCTTGAGCAGCATCTGCGCATGGCGGAGCTACCGGACGAGGAGGAGGGGCTGCTGCTGCTGCCATCGCCGCCGCGGCGGCGGCAGGTGGGATTGCCGGCGCCTGTGACGGAGGGCGGAAATGTGGACAGCCCTGTGCCCGCCGGCGGCGGCGTTGCCGCCGCCGCATCTGGGAATGGTTTTGATTACGTTGCAGTTGATGATGAGCGGCCATTGGGGCGGGAGGTCGGCGTCCCGTCGGCGGAGGAGGCGCCCTTGGAAGTGGAAACAGCGCCGACGACGGGACGGAGCCCCTCGTCTGGTGTATACTGCGGCCGCGGCGGCGGCGCCTGCGCGTTGTGCCGCCGTTGCTGTAGCGGCAGCGCTGACGGTGACGCTGACGGCAATGGCGCAGTGGATGGTGTTTGCTGCTTCGGTAAGCGGAGCGGCGACAGCGGCTGTTGCTGTGATGGCGATGGCGGCGCCGTCGCCAGGGCCGCCGCTGTCGCGGGCTGGTGCCGTGAGCTAGCGGCGCTCGGACGCATTTTGCTGGGGCCGGAGCTGTACGGCCGTACGTGGCGTCTGGCGATTAGTTGGTTCGCCTGCGCGCTGTCGTACTATGGTGTCGTTATGCTCGTGCCGTGGGTCGCCGCAGGCAGTCTGCATATGCGTGACGGCGGCGGGGCCGCTGCCGTCGCCACTGCAGCCGCCGCCGGCAGCTGTGTGCCTTGGCCCAGTGGTGGCGGGATGCATTTGGTGCTGCCGCTCGGCGCTTACGTAAGCATGATGGGGGCCGCCGCAGCGGAGCTGCCCTCCCTCGCGTGGGCCTTCCTGGCGGTGGACCGCTGGAAAAGTCGTACAGTCGTCGCGCTGAGCCTCATTGCCACGGCGGCGGCGCTAGCGCCGCTGGTCCTGGCACAGGTTGGCGGCAGCGCCGCCGCCGCCGAAAACATGCCGGCCCTGACGGCGCCACCGCCGCCGCCGCTGCACCCGGCAGCGGATACGGCAGACGGTACGGCAGGGCCGGTGGCGGTGATGCGGCGGCAGATGCACCCTGCCTGGCTGACGTCGTCGGCGTCGTGGTGGCTGCCGCTGGCGTCTGTGCTGCTGGCGCGCCTTTTCGTGTCCGGCGCCTTCACGTTGTTGTACGTCCTGACGCCGGAGCAATACCCGTCGAGGGTCCGTGGGTCGGCGCTGGGCGCCGCCAACACACTGGCGCGGTTGGGCGCGCTGGCGGCGCCGTTCGTGGCGGTTGCGCTGCCGCAGCGCGGCGCCCTGCCGGGTGCCCTGGGGCTGATGGCGGTGAGCTGCGGCGCGGCGGCGCTGGCCGTGTGGGGCCTGCGCGGCGAGGGAGGGGGAGAGAAGCGGGAGGGTGTGTAACTGGGGGAAGGGCGCTGGTGGGGGCTGGCTTGGGGTGGGGTGGGGTGGGGGAGGTAGTTGTGGTCTGTGACGGTTTCGGAGCGTGCGCGTGTGCTTGTGTCTGTGTGTATATCTAAGTTGAGCCGCATGCGTGCGGATTGGCATTTCGCCTCGTGAAGAGGTGAGAGGGGGGGTATGAAGCTTCATGAGCCTCGCCGAGTGAGTTTAACGGCAGCGGTGAAGAAAGATGATGTCGTGTATGTGCACGTGTACGTGAACGTGTATGTCTGTATGGCTGTATGTTGCCTGTATTTTTCGCTTTCGTGAGACGCAGCGTGGGAGTTGCACAGAACTGGCTAGTGACCAGAGAAGCTACTAGCCAGTCGCCATCGACTAAGATTTGGTTTTGTGCAGTGTGCGAAATATCTTCTTTTTAGTGAGCACTGTTGTACGGTAGGGTGTACGGCAGGGTGTACGGCGCTGAGCAGCTTTTTTTGGTAAAGGAGGCATTCACGTCATTTGCTGGAAGGGATTTGCGGAATGCGGAATAAGACAATAAATTTCTAGTGTATGCTCGTTTTTGCGTTCGTGTTTGCCTTACGTGCCTTTGACCCGTTGTCTGTTCGTTTTTTTGCTTGGATCTTCTTATATACAGCAATGTTCTTTGTTTTCTTTGCTTTCTTTGTTTTTTTTTGCTTTTTTTGTCACAAAGTCCTGTTTTTCATTTGTGTATTGCGAATATGCACGCCATGCACTCAAGCATGACTGAATAAATTTGCAACGGAATTCTTCACGCACTTCGACACGCTGGGAGTTGTGTGTGTGTGTGTGTGCGTTTTGGAAGCTGCAAGAAAAATATAATATATGTTTCCGTGAAGACGCTACGACGAGCTTGGTTGTCCGACTGCAGGTCGGAAAGGGAAACGTGTCGCAAGCAGACACTTAATTTGTCGACTTTCGAGCTCTGTGCCCTCCTCTTGAGCCTTCCTTAGTGTGTCGTGGCCATATGTGACACGACATGTTTTACATGTACGACATGGGGACAGAGAGGGGGCCCGTTACTCCGTTGGGCAGTTACTCATGTTCGTTTTGTCCCCGAATTTCTTTTCGAATTTCGGTTTGCATGTTCGTGCATGTTTTAATGGAGCGTACAAAGGTTGGGTCGATTGAGTGCCGTACTTTATGAATCCATCACACGAAGATCAATTATACACCATTTCACAGGTTTGGAATTTCCAGCAGCAGCGGGCTTTGTAAAGATTTGCGGTGCCTTCGCTTTTTAAGCGAGCCTGGCGGTCACTGTGACGGCATGGGACTGACTCGCTGGGTTAGTGCGGGCTGAGGGATGTTATGGAAAATACACTGTTAATCGACCGTTAGTCGACCGTTGTTAGTTTTGGGGCTTAGGAGGTACGGATCCCCGAAACCCCTGCTTGGGGCATATCTTGGAGAGGACTCGGAAATAGAGCAACTTAGGGCTCTGTCTTCCTCTGCAGGTTATTGTAGTTATACGTTATAAGTGCACAGTTGTGAGCAATTTCTGAATACTGGACTAATTCGACCGGGTCAGCGTCCCTTGTGCAGCAAGCAAGGAGCTAAGATATTACCGTAGTCCGGCACCTTCCGACCGTCCCGACTCTATAACCCAGCGCACAAGGATTGATACGCGTATTTAGGAGGACTAGGGCTGGGCGATTGGTTCCTCGCAGCTCCTACAGCGCTGCCGAGCTTAAAGCCCATTTTGAACTGCTACAGCTCCTGCGTGCACTGCGACTCGTCTTTTATTTACTTTTGTTAGCATTCAGTTGTTAGGAAAGTGCTCTGGCTGAGGAGGCATACTCTGGTAACAGTGAACAGTGAGAGGCGCGCAAGGACTTCCCCATGGAAGTTTCCAGAAGATAATTTTACGTGACATGATATAACGTTGGGTTGAGGGGACCGTAAGCCCCTTGAATACTATCGCTAATACGGGTGGAGTTCCATACCCCTCAGCCCTGTAAACAACATTTCCTCGTGCACCCACTCATGAGCTTGCGTGCAGAGAAGCCTTTGGTGAAGCCTCTTTGCTAAACATACTTATATGCTTGATAGGCAGCCATAGGCCCAAAGGATGGATTTCTATCTGTTAGATTTCCGCTATGCGCACTAAGGGCGTTTCTCATTGGCTTTGGGATTGTGTCAGCTCCAATAAAAACTATATATGAGGTTAAAAGGCTGTTTTGCGTATAATGTCCAAATAAGGATTGTCCAACCTGTTGAAGATTTTAGCCACTTCGCAAGCATGGAGGATAATAAGGAGACATTTGCTCCGAGCTTTAAGCTTTCTCCGAAGAGCGCAAGCACCTTCGTTAACGTACGACGCCTGCTGTTTTTCCGTAGGGCAATTTGCCCAAGGCATCGACAAAATGTGCTTATAATCTATGATATCGTTTCTCGTACCTGTAATTGTGCTTTAACCTCGATAATGCATTAGAGTGGTGTAGGCCTTCGAACTGCTCAGATGTGATTCGTGCAAGCATGGAAAAATGAATAAACAAATTATATTGTTTTCTTTATCTACATAATACTTTATTTTTCATTCGACTGGAGGCTAGGGGTTAGGCTTCTTACGCTTTGCGTGTGCTCAAAGCTCTTGCCATAGGGCACAGGAGCAAAGATGGATGAGGAGAAAAACAGGTTCGATAGAGCGCGGCGGCTTCTGTCGCGCGTTATGGCACGGCTGGTCCAGCAGGCATTTCTCCGATGGAAGGTAGGTGGGGTGGTTGGCTCTGGTAACTCGCACGCGCTTTACGACTTTCGACCGGATGCCCATGTACATTCGAACTAATCAATCTGCGCCCGCGCTGCGCTACGCTACCACGTCTGCTGAGAGAGGCCACAAACACAACAAACGGCCAGCTCCCCCTTCTCCGCCATCTCCCGATCCTAGCCGCAGCACCTCTCCCCCCGCCCGCCTTTCCAATCCCCCGCTTGGAAGCCTGCTCCCCTCCCCCCGCGCCCGCCCTCACTCGCCCACCTGTCCGCCAGCCGGCCCCATTACACGCCCTCCACTATGCCGCTGTCCCCCTAAACATCGTTCCCAGATGTACAGCCGCTTCGAGCGGACCGTCAAGCAGCTGGCGGCCGTAGTGGACCCCGTGGCGGTGAGGGCGCTCGCCGTACATGTACACCACATGCACGCCACATACACACCACATGCACACCCCTTTCTCGACCCCCATGAGGGCCATGTTCCACCACAGCCCGGGCCCTCACATGCCCCGGGTGTTTCTTTCCCGTCAGGGTGGCTGCGGATGGGGGGAGTGCTGTGCTTGTGTCTGCGTGTGTCTGTGTGTGTGTGTCTGTGTCTGTGTGTCTGTGTGTGTCTCTGTGTGTGTCTGTGTGTGTGTCTGTGTGTGTCTGTCTGTGTGTGTATCTGTGTGTATGTGTGTGTCTCTGTGTGTGTCTCTGTGTGTGTCTCTGTGTGTGTCTCTGTGTGTCTCTGTATCTGTGGCTTTCCCTCTTACTCACCCCCCATCCGCTCTCCCCCCTCTCCTCCACCCGCCTCACATTCTGTGCTCAGGGTTTGGTCAACCCTAGGGGTCGTAAGCCCCTTTCCTTCTCCTTTATTTTGTTTTCAATTTCAACTTACACACCGCATCTCTCTCTTCTCCTGTCCTTTTCTCCGACCTCACCTCCAACCAACCTCCATGCAACCGCTTCAACCGCTCAGGACGTGCTTGAGAAGCTGCCTGAAAACCGCACACCCACGGACGTGCAAAGGCTGATGCCGCTGGTGTCGCAGGCAAGTAGGAAAGATGGGGAGCGCGACTGTTTGCGTGCATTGTGTGTGTGTGTGTGAGACTATGGTCATCGTACTTGGCTGGTCTTTGCTGGCGTGTATGCTGCCGTATTTACTCTCCTCTCACTTCCTCTCCTCCAGCCGCCCACGCAACCTTCCACTTCCCCACCACGCCGGGGCCGTATTTCCGCACCGTAAACACCATGGCTCCGTACTTGCCGTACCAGGCCCGTGTCCTTCCCTGAACCCACCACACAGCGCCTCCAAACCCCAAAAACATATTGCTTTTCTAACGTGGTGTAACAGAACGTAGTGGGGAGCGTTAGAGAACTAAAACTTTCTGTGTGAATTCGGAGTGAAAAAAATGCACGGCCTGGTAGGGTGCCTGTTGTTGTTTCGTTGTGATGCGCGACGGTGCTGTTCTGGTTACTTCGGTTTTGTGCAGAGCTCCGTCAGGGCAGGGTGCTGCCCTGAAGTGGTTTGGGGTTTGTAGGCCTTGGTTTGTCGCTTCGAGGTGGTGTGCCCGCACCCGGCCCCGCCCTTTCATGAAGCCCATATCTTTCATTGCTTGCAGGTCTTTTCAGTTTGTAATGGAGACTTTTTATGAAAACCCCCGTCTCTCCCAACCACCAACCACCCGCATGTCATTTCCCCACCCCACCCCCCACCCCACCCACCCCAACTCCGGACCCCCAAACCCGTTATATTTTAGATTGACGCCTACCGGCAGCTCCACCTGCCTGTACGGGAGCTGCTCGCTTCCTACCTACAACTTGCCGTACTAACCGACCGTACGGAGCTGCCGCGCGGTCCCGCCGACCACACGTGCCTGTTCAGCGTGGTGTACGGCAGTATGACAGCGCTTATGGGGGACCCCGCCGACCCCGCATTGGTCAGCATTCGCACGTTTGCGGGTGAGGGGATGAGAGTGTGAGCGTGTGCGTGTGTGTGTTTGCGTGTGTATGTTACATATCGATCCGGGCCTGACACTGGCCAGGGGCAGCTAACCGTGTACCCCATCGGGAACTAGACTTATAGATCTTCTGACTGGTGAGAGATCCCCCTCCAGCCGCCCAGCGCACTGGAGGAAAACGCACTGTGTCACCTCATCATTCACCACCCCGATCTATTTCACCCGGGGGCGGGGGACCAGCGGTGGGATCCGAACCCACATCGTCCGATATAGCTAGATACTAATTCCGGGATTTGAACTCTAGACTTGCCATCGTAGTCGATTACCTGCCCCGGTGCCGATTACTATTGTCGTTTACCTAGACCGTGTGTGTATGCGGTCCTCGTGTCAGGGCGGCAGGGTTTCGTCGTACTAAAAAGGAGGGGAAGGGGCGGCGCTCAGAGGGGCAGGGCGCCGGCAGGGGTGGACAGAGAGCACACTGAATGCCGCTTTCACACATACCATGCAATCTCCACATCTTATGCACACATACACACATACACACATACACAAATACACACACATTCCCCACACACACATTCCCCACCAACCCCCCGGCCCCACACGACACGGCACGTACACGACACGCGCAGCCGAGCAGCTTCGTGGACACCTCAGCCCCGAAACCAGCATCCAACGCGCCCCGGCCGGACAAACCATCAAGTCGGACAGCACGATCAGCCTTGGCGGCGGCGGCGGCGGCGGCGGCAGTGCAGGAGGCAGCGGGGCGGCGTTTCCGGGCTCCGAGCCGCCGCCGTCCCGGCAGTCGCAGTTGCAATCGCAGTCCCGGCGGCTGGGTACGGCAGGCGCGGCAGTGCGTGTGGCGGATGGCGCAGCAGGAGCAGGAGCAGGAGCAGGAGCAGGAGGAGGCGGAGGATCCACAGAGGGGTCGGCGGAGTCGGGACAGCAATCGGACTGGGTAAGGGAAATTGGGGGGGGGGAGGAGGAGGGGGAGAGGGGAAAGAAGGGGTTTGAGGTTGGAGAAGGAGGTGGTGGTGATGTCCTCCTCATCACCCAACGTGTCATCACATCCGTCCTCTTCTTCTTCACAAAACACATTGTGCAGCAGCACCACCACCACCACCACCCCGTCCGCGTTGCCCCCCTTCCTTCCCGGTTCCTGCCCACCCCCCCCTCCCCCCCTGGGTACACCCCGACAGATACATACCCGGCTATGGCGCACCGTCATTGAGATCATTAACAAACTTATAAAGATGCAGAAGGCCCAGGCGGTTCGGGAGTTGGCCGCGCAACACGCGGCGGCGCTGGAGGACATGGCGCTGTCGGCGGCGGGGCGCGCAGCGTCGGCGGCTGGCGGCAAGGCCGCGTCGGCGGTGCTTGCGGCGGCGACCGGGTCCTCCGGCGGCGGCGCCAAGGCAGGCGCGGCGGCCATCGGCATGGGCGTCCTCCCGGGGGCGGCGGCGGAGGCGGGCTACCTGAGGCTGCTGCCCGCGCTGTCGGCGTTACGAACCCAAGTGGTTGTCATTCGAACGGGGCAGTCGTTTACCGGAAGGTGAGTGCAAGGGATAATCCAACCCTAAAACCCTAAAACTCTAAAACCCTAAAACCCCAAAACCCGAAACCCACCTGTCTCTCTCTCCCCTCACCCCCACACGGCACCCTGTCCCCCAACCCACCTTGAAAGTCGAAAAATCGCTACCCATAGCCCATAAGCCTCGTGGGCCCCCCGCGGGCTTTCCAACCCAATGCGACCCCAAAGCTCTCCCCCCCCCCCCAAACCCCCCAATTCCCCATTTAAATTACCCCCCAACTCCCCCCAACCCCGCACATCCGTCAGGGAGTTGCTGCGTCAGGACGAGGGCGGACCCCTTCAGGTGGACGGGGGGGGCCACGGGGACGCGCCGGGGAGGGCGGTGGCGGCTGTCGTACCCAAGGACTCCCTGGTGGCTGTCGTATTTGTCAGCAGGGAGGTGTACCACAGGGCCATGGCGATGCAGGTACGGAAAGTAGTATGGCATGGCGTGAATGGAGATATAGTGCGCGACATGTGATGACACGCGATGCATGTATGTCTGTGTGTGTGTGTGTGTGTGTGTCGCTGAACTCTGTTTTTTGTTTCTGCTGCTGCTCCTGCTGCTGCTGCTGCTGTGGCGGTGGTGATGGTGGCGTTGTCGGTAGAGAGCAGCCGAACCCTTGTATGCCTGTATGTCTGTCTGTATGTTTCCATGCTTCGATCGTCTTGGAAAGCGTTGTCCTCGAGAAAATGCTGCTAATGCTGCTTCTTGTCTTGCTGGCGATTTGGTTTATTCGCAGTCCGAGATTTCCGTACGCCGCGCCGTAGACTGCTGTTGCCGTCTACCATTCCTCCGCCACACGCCCCTCAAGGAGCTGTACCGCCTGTCCAGACACCTGCAAGAGGTCACCTTCCAGCCGGGGGAGGTGGTGCTGCACCAGGTAAGGAGGAGGGTGGGGAGGGGTAAGAGTGAGGGGGAGGTAGGGTGTATGTATGTATGTATGTATGTATGTATGTATGTATGTATGTATGTATGTATGTATGTATGTATGACTTAGATTACACTGTGGGCCGCGAGAGCCGGGGGC
Source organism: Volvox carteri f. nagariensis (assembly GCF_000143455.1). Taxonomy (NCBI): domain Eukaryota; kingdom Viridiplantae; phylum Chlorophyta; class Chlorophyceae; order Chlamydomonadales; family Volvocaceae; genus Volvox; species Volvox carteri. The sequence continues at coordinate 76,744 of NW_003307645.1, forward strand.
CGAAGCCGAAACACAGCGCAAGGGTCGGGAGCACACAGCACAAGTCGGTTAGTCTTGTGTGCTCCCGACCCCGACTCAGACTGCCAACACTCTACGCAGCCACTCCGCAGCCCCTCTATCCGGGGATGGCGCTGCATTGAATACACCACGAAGGGCTCTCAGGTCCCGCTAGAGCGAGTCCACAAGTCTCAGCTAGGGCAAAGTCAAAGGCTCTCTGAAACAACCCCCCAAAACACCACCAACGAAAACGGGATTCGAAGGGAAAACAAACAAACAAACAAAAATTCGGTTAGGGCAGTCCCGGCAGGGGAGGGCTCCTGATATACCTAACAGGCCAACAAAAAAACCTCCAAGAGAGAAAGGCTAAGAGAGCTCGACACCACAAGACGTCTTGCAACCACCTTAAAACAACTGACCTCCACCACCTGTCCCTTCCTGGGCTGGTCCAGGGGAGAAGTAGCCTTATAAAGAAAAGGGATCCCGCACAAGCCTGATCACCACTGCAGGGGCCCGGGATAGTCCGGCGAAACGACCAAAGCGTTAGCGTTGCCACGACACACAGCTCCTAGACCCTCCAGAAAACCGCAGGGGGAGGATTGTAGCCCGCGCGGCGCCTCCCCCTTACCGCCACTAACCTGAACGGTTGGTCCTCCAGAAACCTATTCACCCTGTCTCGTACTGCACCGCTCTCACCTTCGTCCCTCACCAAGCAACCCAGTCCCACAGAGAAGACGTGTCTAAATAGAATGGCCCTCCTCGGGCCACACCTCCCCCTCATCCGAGCCCCGCTACCACCACCAGACCTCAACCTCCGACCGACCTCAACCTCCCAAACACCAGAAAACCTACGTCCTTTTGGCGCTCTCACCGCCATCTCCCCCCTCCCCTGTCCGAGCGACCCCACCTCCCCCCGGCTCTCCAGCACCCTACAACCTCGGAGTGGCACTAGGGAAGAAAAAGGGTTCTTCCCTGCACGACGTGACCGCCTCCATTCCCCGTCCTTCTCCTCTCCCTCTCCCGTCTCGGGGTTCCCTCTCACCTATTCCCTTGTCCTCCAACCCCCATCCCCCTCGAACTCCTATAGGCCCCCGAGCCCTGCCCTACAAACTAAGCTCAAAGCGCTCTTAGGCAATAATTCCCACCGCTTCGGCGCACCGCAGTGCGCCTTCTGAAACCGACAGGATCGGGTGGTCGGGTCCCACCCTGTCCCAGCCTCTCCGCGGGGTGCCCAGCGCCGTGAAGGAGCGCAGACGCGCCCAGAAGTCCACCACTGCCCGGGCGCAGGCCCGCTCCAAGGGGGTTGCTGCGGGTGCTGCTGCCGCCGCGCCTGCCGTTGCTGCTACCGCCCCTGTCGCCGTGTTCCGCTCCTGCGTTTCGTCCTCATCCCCCGGCGCATTCAGTGCAGGCCCCGTCTGCGGTCCCGCCCCGTCGGCCTGGATAAAAAAGTCCGTTATGTATGTATGTATGTATGTATGTATGTATGTATGTATGTATGTATGTATGTATGTATGTATGTATGTATGTATGTATGTAT
>NW_003307645.1:78620-80193 GCF_000143455.1 Volvox carteri f. nagariensis
CGCCACCAGCGCCGTGCACGGCGCCGCCTCCGCCAGCAGTAAGCACGGCCCCATGACCGCCTCCGGCGACGGCGCTGCGTCGGCAGCGGGGAGCGGCGGCGGCGCTGTCGGCCAACTTCCTAGCTTTGGTTTGACACGTCGGATCGTGCTGGCCCGGCGGCACAGCGGCGTCGTACTGGGTGACGACTTACTCCGGGTGAGCAAGCAAGCGCGCGAGCGAGCGAGCGAGCGAGTAGAACATGGATGAGTGGCAGGAGCCAGGGCGCGGTCAAGGTTGTGTGTTACGGGCCCCCCCCCGTGTTTTAATTACCCTCCTTTTAACCACGTCCTCAACACATGCACACGCGTGTACCCTTCTCCCCCCAACCTCCTAATCCCTTTTTCGCCCTCCCTCTACCTCGGTGTACGGCACAACAGGAGAAGCGGCTAACAGTGGGGGTCGTGGCCAGCTCGCCGTGTGTGTGTCTCGCCGTCAGCCCCCAGCGCTTCACCATGTGCTGCGACCCCTTGACGCTGCGCCTCTTCCACAAACTGCGTGTGCAGCACTCCGCCACCGCCCTGTTCACGGATTGCCTGCTAACCACGGAACAGCGTGCCGCTCTGGGAGCCATGTTTAAGGAGGTGAGGTGGTGTGTGTGTACGGGTGTACGGGTGTACGGGTGCGCGCGTGTGTGTGTGCGTGTGCGTGTGTGTGTATGTGTATGTCTCGGGGGAGGGGGGGAGGTCTCTCCTCCGCATTCCCCCTCGGGTTTCACCTGTCACGGGGGGGAGAAGAGAGGTAGCTTTTCCTGTTTTCCTGACTCGTCTTCTTTCCAGATCCTCTTGCGTCTCGTCCCGTCCTGCAGGCCGTACTCAGTCAGTCGTACGGTCCATCTGCCCTGAGACGCGAGGAGATGCCTGAGCCTAAAGCCTGGAAGGCTCCCAGCGTGGTAAGTAGGACAAAAACACAGAAACGCGCGCACACACACGCACACGCACACACATGGCACAACATGGCATGCCCTGTGTCCTGTATCATCCCCTTGTGCGGCACAACACGGCTGCGCGATGGCTTTGTTTGGGGGTTGGTTTCGTGGGGGAGTATGGAGGGAAGGTGGGGTCCCCAGAGGCTGTTGGGAAGGAGACCGCCGTCGCCCTCCTCCCCGTCCTCATCTTCCTGACCTCGTCGTCGTCGTCGCCGTCGTCTTCGACGTCGTACAGTGCTATCGGGACAGAGAGCAACGGCCCCCACTACACCGCACCATTTAGACGGGATTCACACATCTCCTTTTAGGAATTTCCTCCTCCTCCTCCTCCTCCTCCGCCGCCGCCGCCGCCGCCTCTTTCCTCCCCCCCGGGGCCCCCCACACACGTACACACACACACACACACGCGCAAGATGGCCCCACAAACGCACACGACGTCACCTAAGCCTCTCGGCCCCCGCACAGCACAGCCCTCGACGCCACTCAACCTTACACAGCCCGCGGCCCCACACCACACCACACCACACCACACCACACCACACCACACCACACCACACCACACCACACCACACCACACCACACCACACCACACCACACCACACCACACC
>NW_003307645.1:80993-82673 GCF_000143455.1 Volvox carteri f. nagariensis
TGTGGTGGGGTGTGGTGTGGTGTGGTGGGGTGGGGTGGGGTGGGGTGGGGTGGGGTGGGGTGGGGTGGGGTGGGGTGGGGTGGGGTGGGGTGGGGTGGGGTGGCGCTCGTGGCTTTAAAAGGCCCTAGAAGGTGTTGTGTCTTCATCTTCCTACCTCCACACCTCCCCTCCCGCGCAGCTGTTAAATCCCCCGAGTTGCCCCATGACCAACCTGCCGCCCGTTCCATCACAAAACCTAAACCCATCCGAGCCCTGGACTTTATCTCCCCCCCCGCCGACTGTACGACCCTCTCTCCCCTCCTTCTTCCCCACACGCACACAACCCCCCCCCCTACCACACGCAGCGCATCAAGGCCTCCGAAGCCGACGCTCTGCTGCTCCCCGGCGGCCCCCCGGGTCGTGATGGCCAGCTGGGGCCCAGAGACCTGGACCTGTCCCAACAGCTGGGGGGGATCACCGCACAGCCGCAAAAGATGTACACGGATATGCACGAGGCGGCGTGTATGGCCGTGATTAAGGTGCGGGGGAGAGGGGATGGGGGGAAGGGGGGAAAGCGTTGGCAGTGCATTCACCTTTCCTGAATTGATTGACATTACCTCATTGCCGATGACATACAGGCAGACAGGCAGACAGACAGGCAGACAGACAGGCAGACAGACAGACAGGCAGGCAGGCAGAGAGGAAGACAACAGACAGACACGTGCGCGTCGAACCTCTATAACTTTACTCACGGCTGTACACAGCCATCGCCACAAACCGACACCCCCAACATAGCAGAGAAATACCAAAACCACCTCATTACACCCCCCCTCGACCCCCGCCCGACCACGTGCCCGTGTCCAGGTGGAGCTGTGCCCGGGGCAGCTGGATGTACGGCTGGATCCATTGGCGCAGGTGTGTACGGCAAAACACCCTTAGTCCTTTCCTTCCCCGCTTTCCCGACCCCTTTCACAATCCCCTTCCTACCCAACTCAATCTAAATCACTGGGTGCTTTTTGGCACCTCCTGTAACTGTTCTTGGCTTGTGGCATCCTCACGTGATCCCCACGCGAACACGCAACCCGGGCCCCCGTAACCCCCACCCCCACCCCCACCTACCAACGCCAACCCCACCCCCAAGTCCCCTCGTCAACTCATTTTGAGTTCAACCTCAACCCCCGCACGAATAAACACACACACATACACAAACACAAACACATGTGTGCGCTGCATTACCTGACGGGGTTTGGGGGATTGAAATCCATGCCAGGTGTTGGACGACATTGTCGTACAATGGAACGATTTGGCGCACCGGTGGGGATTGCAGCTTGTGCGCTGGCGGACCCATGACTTCTTTTTGGTGACTCCTCTGGACACGGCGGCCTCTCGTGGCGGCAAGAGGTCGCGGGTTCGAATCATGGCGGATGCGTTGCTGTCCATGGCGGCAGAGTTCAGGTGCGTGCATCCTCGTGCATGGCACACTTTAATGACGAAAACCTGGTACGGGGGGTTATCTCCACCAAATTTTGTAATTAACGCGTTGGTGAATGGGGAAGAAGCGTTTTTCGACGCCGCCCACTAGCCACCATAAACATTCCGGCAATTAAAAGCGTAAAAACCCCAAACTCGACACACGTTACCTCACTTTGTCCTCCTAACCCCTCCTCCACGATTTCCCCTTCTCCCCCCCCCACCCCCCAT
>NW_003307645.1:83253-85024 GCF_000143455.1 Volvox carteri f. nagariensis
CCGTTGACGGTTGTTGGTTGTGTGGGGTGGGGTGGGACCGATTGGGGTGGGTGAATGGGGTTGAGATCAAGGGGGTAGGTGAGCTGGTCGGGGAAGCAGGCGAGGGGGTAGCAGGGCTGGGGTTTTACCGTATTGCCGTATTTTATCAGCGATCGTACGGGGGGAAAATGGACCGGAATTCGTCATGGGTCAAACACGCCACCTTTCTCTGTGTGACACCCCCGCCCATCCTCCTCACACATACACACACCGTGTGTGTGTATGGCTCACTCACGTGTCCCCCGCCCAACCCTCCCCCTTCCCCCTTCCCCCCCGCCGGACCTCCAGGCGTGTGAGGAGTCCCACTGGCAAGGTACTTTACTGGTGGCTGACTCTGTTGCCCAAGCCATATGCCGTACACACGTGGTTGCCTTTGCTGCGGGGGGCAGTGTGTTGGTGGGGNCGGTGGGAGCTCCCCCCGGCTCCCCCCGGGCCATACTCACACAGCAGCCCGCGGGTCGGTCTGTGGCGGTATCTGCGGCACTGGATGCGGAAGAGGACGATGAACCCGTGTCACAAGGTGAAGCAGAAAGGGACGGCGGTGTGTGTGTATGTGTGTTTTTGTATGTGTATGTGCCTAGTTTATGTATGTGTGTACGTGTGTGCGGTCTGAATATGCGTTTTCTGGGGCAGCTGCCTTGTCCAGTCAAATCCCACCCGTAGATAATTATTCCCGTTTAACCCGTAACGCTCACACATTGTAACGCTCACACATTGTAACGCTCACACACTGTAACGCGGCCCCCCTGCCTCCTGCCCCCCTCCTGCAACCATCAATATTGTTCTCAAGGCTCCTAGGAGGGCCTTTCACCTTTCCGCACAATTCCCTTTTTAGAAAAGAAGATGAACGGGCGAATGAGCACGTGACGCAACAGACTTTGTACTTCTTGTTGTTATTGTTGTTGTTGTTGTTATAGGCTGGGGGGCTTCTGGGCCGATTGGACACACATTTAAATTGTCATGTAGGATTGATGACCATACAGCACCATCCACCATTACCACACTGTACTACACCGTACGAACTGGAAGTCCAAGAGTCTTTAATTCAACCATCTCAAATCTCTTATCATCTATTCGTATGAATTCCAATGCATCGTATAAACCCTCAGCTCCTAATCCTTGCACTAGTTATAAGTTTTGGATCTTGTCAATGTCATGGTCATATTCCTTAGTAATCGAATCCCTGACCATAAATCGCCATTCGCAGACGCTTTTCCAAATTAGTACATACCTTTTGAAGTGTTTCGGCATGCAGTTATTACCTCCTCATTAACGTCAGCGGTTCTCTGATCATGCCCTCACTCACCCCCCCCGGCGGCCCCCTCACCACCACCACCACCACCACCGCCGCCGTCACCAACCCCGGGCGACCACGCCATCTACCAAATCCCTTCCACTGCTCACGGACGTCAGGCACCCGGCCGTACTTCAAACGTGGTGGCGGCGGCAGCGGCGGTGGTGACGGCCGCGGCGGCAGCAGACGTCTGCTGCTGACGTCATCATCATCATCCGCCAGCCCGGGTCGCTCGTCCCACTTCGTCAGGTCAAACGCCGACGGGGCTTATACCGATGACGGCAATGGTGACTCGTACGGCGGCGGCAACGGTGAGTCGTACGACCATGGCACTTTATCCCTCGTTATGCGTGAGTGTGTGGTCGTGTGTCATTGGTTGTTGTGTGGTGTGTAGCACGCATACTCGCGTGTTTGGATTGATCGGATCCGCGAGAAGAG
>NW_003307645.1:85074-85674 GCF_000143455.1 Volvox carteri f. nagariensis
CTTGCGTATGTATGTATGTGCGTACGGCCTAATTTGCGGCGCGGGTTGGTGGATGAGTACGGCTAAAGGGAGTGAGTGAGTGCGCGGAGGCAAGGAGGCGTCTTCCCTCGTTCCCGCACCCCGGCTTCCACCCTGGGCCTTCAACAGCCGACACTCCCCCCTCCCCACCTAACCCCACCCCAACCCCGCAGCCACCGCCTCCCTACCCCACCTCCCCAGCAGCAGCAGCTACCACCCCCACCACCTCCCGCATCAACAACACCAAGCTCAGGTGCAACTCTCGGAACATCGTCATCATCATCATCATCATCATCAGCAGCAGCAGCAGCAGCAGCAGCAGCGCCATCAGGCCCGCCGACATTTGAGTGTCTCCGTGTCAGCATCTATGACCGCCACGCCCTACATCTCTGCGGTGTACGCCGCCAACGGTAGTGGCAGTGGCGGCGGCAGTAGCAAGTGCAGTAGTCCTCGGGGAGCTCATCATTGTGCCACTGCCACTGCCACGGCTACTGCTACTGCTACCAATACTCGGGTAAGCGACTGGTGAGAGGGGGCCACGTTTCGTTCTCAATCACCTCCCCCTCCCCCTCCCCTTTCCCG
>NW_003307645.1:85741-108959 GCF_000143455.1 Volvox carteri f. nagariensis
TCTTCCCCTAGCCCCTTGATGTGAGGCCCTTTCCTCTCTCCCTCTCTCTCTCACCAGCAATCCTTTTTTTCCAATCATCAGAAATTCTTTCTGGGCTGCCCCCCTGTCCCGTGGCCGGGAATATACACCCAAACCCTAGTCCACTTCAGCACTAAACCCAAATTCCCCGCCGTTCTCCCTCCCCTTGAACCCCGAACAGCTGGCGCCGCTGCCGTACGGCACCGACGGCGTCGACGGCGGCGCGGAGCCGTGCAATGCTACCGGCAACAGCATCAAGTCCTCCGACCAACAAAACCACGAGCATCAACGGCGGAATCCGACGAATCGCGGTACGGCATCGGACCTACGGGTCAGCTTTCCTAGCCACTCGCCGATGCGTCGCAGTGGCGGCGGTAGTGGCGGCGGTGGGATAGGCCCGATGCAGGGGGCCATGAGCAGTACGACGTCGCCATGTCGTACAACTGACGTGCCGTACGGCGGCGATGGGTGCTCGTCCTCCGAGAGGTTTCAAGATGCCGGGGGGCATAGCAGGTGAGTGGGTGGGTCGCTACTGCTACTGCTACTGCTGCCGATACTGCTACTGCTGCCGATACTGCTGCGTGAAGGTGGATGAACAAGGGAGTTGGTGTGGATATGTGTGTTTGTATGTGTTCATGTGTGGTTGTTGTGTTGTGCTTCTGTATGTATGTGTATGCGTTATTATAGGGCCGAGCATTGCCCGGTTTTACTGAGGCCGCAAAAAGCCCTTGAGCAGCAGCAGCAGCAGCAGCAGCAGCAGCAGCAACAGAAATGTAAGGGTAACAGAAAACACACACCGGGAGGGGCCCAGGGGACAGCTCCGACTGTGTCGGTGCGTGTGTGCCTCCGTGTGTGTGTATGTGTATTGTGTGCGCCTCGTAGCCCTGAGCAGGGGTTTCCTGGGGGTTTTCAAATCGTGGTGTGGTACCGGGGGGTTGTGTTTTGCTGCCATCCCCCCCGCTCTCCTCTCCTCCCCGGCTATGTCCCTTCCCCCCGGGGAGCTCTCTCCTTTCCAGCGCACCTCCCCCCTCTTTACCCCCCCCCCCCACAACAGCACAAGCCTGACGACATCTCTGCCGTACAGCCACGGCGGCAGCTCTGCAACCACCTCACACCGCCTCACCGCCAACGCCAACCGCCGCGAGCGTATCGCGGCCGGTAGCGCCATGTCGTACAGACAGCAGCTAATGATGGAAATTAGCCAGCTACGGCAGCGGCAACAGCAAGATTTGCTACTGCAGAGCCACCAGCAGCAAGCTGGTCAGTTTGGGCAGGGAGCGGGGCAGCGGCGGCAGGCCTTGAAGGGGCTGTCGGAATTGGGTTACCACTCGGACGTCGTCGTCGACGGGGGCGGCGGCGGCGGTGCTGGCGGCGGCGGCAGCAGCAAAGTCGCCTCCCGGCCTGTTGCCAGCAGCAGCGGCGGCAGTGGCGGCGGCAGCGCCGCTGCCGTCCATGCTAACGGTAACGGCAGCAACAGTAACGGTTACGGGAGTGGTCCGGCTTCGCCGCTTCGTAATAACCATGAAACGTCGATGGCGGGTAGTACGGCAGTAAAGGCCGCGTTGCCGTCGTCGCTGTTACCGTCTATGCCTGCGTCGCCGCCGAAACAGCAACCACCCCAGCTTATGGAGCAGCCGACGTCTTCATTGCCGAAGCTGCAACCGCCGCCACCTCAGCAGCAGCAACAACAACAGCTACCGAACCAGCAGCAGGAGGCGCAAGGAGAGGAGTCCATCTGGGACGTAGGTTGTACGGCAGATGACGCCGCTGCAGCCACGGGTCAAGTGACGGTCGCAGATACAGACCCAGGCGTGCCACTGACCCACGGGTCAGATCCGCCAGGCAACGAACCCGGTGGCGACGACGTAAACCTCACGCCGATAGAGCTTCGACCCATGGGTCAGTCGCCGCCGGTCGACGGCGCCGAGCAGGGAGACGCCGACCCGTGGGTCAACGCGTGTTCAGAATCGACGGAGCAGCACCAACCGCCACAACCGCAGCCGTACACCCCGCACACTCTGGCCAATCCGAACCCAGACCCTAACGCTAGCAGCGCCAGTAGCGCCAGCCGTAGCCTCAGCTTCTGTCAGGCCGCCAGTCCGATTCTGGGTCTCTCCACCAGAGCATCCAACAGGCCCGAACTGGTGCGTGCTGTGTCATCAGAGACCCAACGGGCGCCGTCGCCGGGCTACGTTACGGCCGCGGTGCGGGCGGCGGCGGAGGCAGGCGGATCGTACAGCAGTGGCGCCGTCGCCGCCACCGCCATCCGGGATACAGCCGCCGCCGCCGCCGCCGCCGCCACCTGCGGCGATGGCGCCGGCAGCGGCATTAAGGACCCGAAGGGCTTGTCCGGGCCGCCGTCAGCTGTCGTACAACCCGCGACAGCGTCGATGTCAGCGGTAGCTGCAGCGGCAGCGGCGGAGGAGACCGCACCGCTGACGGTGCTGCCCGCCCGGCCCATTGGCGTGCCGTCGCGGCGTGCGCCGCTGGGAACCCAGCGGCCGGTGTCGCCGTACATTCCGTTTTCCGCGGTCGATCCCACCTCCGACGCCGCGGTGGTGGCACGCGGCGGCAGTCCGCCGCCACATCCGGGTCCTCCGGGTACCGCCGGAACGGTCAGTAACATCCCCAAACTGGTTGCCTGCAACTACGGCTACCTGCATATTCCTTCAAAATCAAGGTCACGGTCACGGCAGCATGGCGGCAGCGTCGCGCCCCGCGAAGGATCACCTGACGGCGCCGCCGCCGCCGCCGCCACCCCTGCAGTACCCGAAATCACCATCCTTCGCAACATCGGCGGCGTTGGCAACTACAGCCGCAGCCAAAGCGCTAGAGCAGCGTCGCGGCCGACGTCGACGACGCCCGCGTCCCCGCCAGTGAGTGCGTCAGCGGCCGGCGGCGGCGCCGCTGCTGCGACGTCGACGGCAGGGACGGCATCGGACGCCGGCGGCGGCAGCGGCGGCGACGGATGGGGCGGCTTCCACTGTACTGCAAGGTCCCACCTGAAGACGCCCAGCCCTCCTCAAACGCCACCACGGACCCACGGCGGTGGCGGTGGCGGCGGCGGCGGCGGCGGCGGCGGTGGCGGCGGTGGCGGCGGTGGTGGTGGTGCTCGCGCGATAGTCAATGCCGCGCTGGTCAGCCGTCAGTGCTCGTCGCCGTCGCCGACCGCGGCCTCCGTCCCCAGCGGCAGCGGCGGCCGGACGTCGCCGTCGCCGTCGCCATCGCGGCGGCGGAAAGGTGCTTCCTGGCAGGACTTGGGCAGCCAGCGCGCCGCGGAGCAGTACGCTGCCAGCCTGCCGCTGGGCCTTATGAGCGTGTCCTTCTCAACCGCCGGCCTCAGCCGCGTGCCGCCGTTACAGCGGTTGCTATATCTGGAGTCGTTGGCGTTGTCGTACAACCACCTTGTAGGGCTGGCTTCGGAGCAGCTCAGGGGCCTGAGCCAAAACCTTAAGGTGATTGGGTTGTATTGTTTGTGTATTCTTTTTGGTTGGTTGGTTGGTTTTCGGCAAGTAGTTTGAAACTTCTAGTTTTCTTTCCTATGTCCTCTCCATTTTCAACTAAAAACTAACCCATCCGACGGTTGCTCAACTGTCAACTGCCCAACCCCCAACCGTCAGGTGCTGACGCTGGTCTCGGCAGATCTTGACCAGCTGCCTGACGACCTGGGGACGTTGTTGCCCGGGCTTGTGGAGCTGCGTTTGTGCAGGTGAGGGTGTTGCAGGAGGAGGAAATATTTGCATCGGGCCCCAGACCTCAAGGGAATTTGTGTGGTTGGGGGGGGGGAGGAGGGAGGGGATCGTTCCAAAACACAGGCACGCACGTGCGCACGCGCCATTACCCTCGCTCGCCCAGAGGCTGTCGATCGACACGTGAAACGGCTCCTCCGGGACCTTCCCCCCAACCCCAACCCCAACCCCTCGTGGGTGTTAATGCTACCCCTTCATCACTCTTCAGAATGATGTGATTGTTGTGTCGTGTGTTGTGTGTGTTGTGTATCCCTCTTCCCGCCAACACGCCCCTCACCGTATTGCCTGCTTCCCCTCTCCTCACCTCTTCACTCCTTTTCCCGCCAGGGTTGTCCCCTCCCGTTTAATTCCCCCGGCTCCCCGCCCCCCAAACCCCGTCAAATACCCGCAGTAATCGCCTGGCCGCCCTTCCTCCTTCTTTGGGCGCCATGACCCGACTGCGCTGCCTCTCCGCTGCTCACAACCAGCTGACGTGCCTCCCCACCAGCCTGTACACCATGGCAACCCTGGAGCATCTGCTGCTGCAGTACAACCGACTAACGGTCATCGACGAGGCACTGGGGAATTTGCGGCAGCTTCAGGTACGATTTGGTACGGCACGGTACGGCGATGAGGACGGTGGTGATGATGATGATGATAATGGTCGGATGTTGACGACGGCGATGCGAATGGTGGCATTTTTCTTCTTCCGCTTTCGGAGGTGGCTCAGGTAGTTTGCTTTCCTGTTACAGATTGGCTTTTTCGCGTTATCGGCCCTTTGCTCTTTCCGCGGCATATGTCTTGTAGGAGTGAGCGGCTACAAACTTACAAGGATGCAAATGACGCGAACGTTGCTGCTATTGGTGTTACGCAATCCCACACGTGCACCTTTTCCCCGAACAGACTCTGGACTTGGGGTTCAACCGAATCGCCCAACTACCCAACGAGACAACCGCCTTGGGCAACTGCCTCACACGGCTCTCCATGCCGTACAACCAGTTACAGGCGCTGCCGCCGGGTTTCCTCTCCGCCATGAGTCATCTTGCCGTACTCGTCCTGGACTTCAATCCGCACCTGGCGGCGGACCCGCAGCTCGGCGGCGGCCGTGGTTCATCCCGACCTGCCACCGACGGCGGGCTGCACACTCGCGCAAACAGCCGCCTGACGTTGTCCTCGCTCGCCTCGCGCGGGAGTAGCAATGCCGCCGCTGGCGGCGCCACCGCCGGGCACCCCGGGGCGGAGCAGTCCATAGGGACGGAACTTTCTTTCGCGCCGGCGGCGGCCGCGGTGGCGGCTCCGCCGCCACCGCCAGACCCGACGTACGCGGCTGGCGCCGCCGCCACTGCCACCGCCACCGAAACGACTCTGGATCCTGACGCCAGCCAATCACTCCAAGAGGGGCTCAGCGTGTCGTCGTCTTTGATAGTCGCGTCCACTAGTGCGCTGTCGCACTTGTTGGCGGCGTCGGCGGCGCCCGGCGTGGCGGCGGCCCCGCCAGCATCACCGCTGCCGCCGACGCCCAGCTCACCCGCGCCCGGCGGGGGCCAGGCGGGCCCGCAGATGCTGCCGGCGTTGCGAGTGCTGTCGCTATCTGCCGTACAACTGGTGCAGGTGCCAGCATGGCTGCCGGCGGGGCTGCAGGTACGAGAGCTCACACGGGAGGCGTACGGGCACCTGTACGGCAGTTCACTATGCTCGCCAAACCCGCGTGTCACCTCCCTGTCAGGCCATTAACTACCTCCCTGTTTCTCTCCCTCCCCTTCCCCGCCTCCCACCATAGTTTCCCTACGCCCCCCGAAACTCTAAAACCTCAAAAACCCTATGAAAAACAGAAAACCCAAGAAAACCCGCAAACCCTTTCCCCCCAGGTCTTGGATCTTAGTCGGAACAATCTGCGGCGGCTGCCCGCCTGGTTGTGTCGCCGCCTGGCGCCCTCCCTGGCGGTTTTACGGTTGCACACCAACCGTCTGGAGTCGTTGCCTTCGGAGCTGCGCACCATGTCCCAGCTGCAGCTGCTATCGTTGGAGGAGAACCCGGCGGCGTCACCGGAGCGCATCGCGACGCCGCAGGGGGCGGGCTGGGCAGCGGAATGGCTGTACCGCAAGAAGTATCGCAGCAGGTAGATTTGCGTGGCTGGGCGGGTGGGTGGGTGGATGGGTTCTTGCACGTATTCGTGTACGGCAGCGGGACAGGAGATGGGTCGTGACTAGGCAGTAAGGGAATGATTGCGTGTGGGGCACACATTCTTCAATCCAAACGCTGTCTTACAAGGATTTAAAGCAAGTCACAGAGCACCGTCCTTGACCCGGATCGTACACTCGACAGTAACCGCCCAACTGCCCTTGCCGTACACATCGCACTAGTTCACACCAACCAACCAAAAGACACGCACGCATCGCTCCTTTTCCACCACGTCGTCCTCGTGCCTGATATGATACACGTTGTGTCGTACTCCCCCCTGCCGTACAGGCCCGAGATCCTGGCAAGCTTGGGTACCGAGCACACGGGCCTAACGGGTCCGGCCTCGGGGCTTACCGGGGCTCCCTCGGGGGCCACGTTTGCGCCGGCAAGCACCGAGAACTCCGCATTGAATGCTGCAGGCGGAGCAGGCGGCGGCGGCGGCGGCGGTGGCGCTAGTGTAGCCGCCAGCAAGGCGGGCTCTGCGGCGGCGACAGGGACGTCCGGAGCCGCAGTTCCCGCGCGCAATTTGCGTCGCGGCCAGACGAATGGCTCCGAAGTTTAGGGGGCCCGCTGTGTGGGGGGGCCTGATGGGGGGCCAGACGGAATGGGAGGGGCAGAGGAGGCAATGTTGGAGAGAGAGCTGCTATGTGCGTGCTTGTTGTAGTTATTAAGCATCCAACAACGTGAATATTCGTCACTTGGGGATTTTGTCTTGTGTCGTTTGCCTGGAGCTGGATCAGAAGGGAATAGCGTATAGATGGTGCTGGGCAGGTGGAGAAGAACTGGCATCGGGCCGCGCACAACGGCACCAATAAGAACGGCGCTGTGGCAATTTAACGCGCAAGTGACCTTCAATTTTTTCCCTTTTGACAGGGCTGTTGACCTGGAGGAGATGGCGTTTTGAGCACTTGGTTAGAATGGAATGGTTACTGCAACGGTCTGTTTCAGCGTTGATTTGACTTTGCGGAAATCAGTCGAGCGCTCTTCCGCAACCCCATTACTCCTCGAAGCGGACCACTTTCGGAAGCCGTGCTTTTTTGTAGGCCCACCGTTCCCCTTGCCTATCGGAAGTCTGCGTCTCTTTACAAGATAAGTGAAATGTAAAACGTCCGAGGCCGGCAAGGATTTGACCAAATTGTGCATGCATCGGTCACACACAACCTCCCTCCGGCCCGCGCGCCGATTTTCTTCGGCTGATGCCATACGCCACTCCAAAAACCGGTCAAACTAGAATAACCTCGCACCAAAAGCACTTATATAGTATCTGTCTACTGTTACTAATACTGCATAGGTCCTTGTATACAGCGCAGGGGCAGTACCAGCAAGCGACACAAAGGAAGCAGCGAGCTATGGGCAGGCCAAGGAAGTCGGCAGCCGCACCTGCAAACGCTCAGCCCGGCGATGACGACGATCTCCACAACAACCATGACCAAGACCTGCAACAAAACCTTAGCAATTTTCTAGCTGCGGCTGGTGGCAAAGCGAAAGCCGCGGTAGGGAGTGCTGCGAAAGCGACAGGCGCAGCAGCCGCAGCTACACCAGCTGGCGGTCAGCCGAGCCTGCTTCCTTTAAAACGCATCCCAACATCAACTGGACTGCGCACAGCCACAGGTGCAGGGGGAAGCGGAACTGCAGCTGCTTCTGCAGGTGGTGAACCGCTGATTCGCGGCGGCAGAGGCTCAGCAAGTGGAGCCAAGCGCAAGGCCGTAGACACGACTCTTCCGGCTCTGGGACCACACCAGCAAGCCAGGTGATGAGATATATGCACATCACTGTCCTGGTAGTACAGCACCGCCTCCTCAAGAATTCGGGCTAGCCAGCACTACCACACCGCCTTCCTCGATTCCCTGCCTCCCGGACTGACTGTGAATTTTTTTAACACGTATACGATGCGGGTCAGATTAGATTACAGAGCGATCAGAGCGATCAGTTCGGTTCAAATCGGTTCAGACAATTGCGCGCTCTTGCGCCGCGTGCCCTTCCGCTTTTTCGCGAGCAAGTCAAACTGAATTATCGGACGCTTGGTCTGCTCTGCTCTGCTCCGCCCTGCCCTGCCCTGCCCTGCCGGGCGCTTTTAATACCAATGACCATACGGATCTTATCAGCTAGCAGATTTCCAATCCGCAGGAGTGACTTGTTGCTCCTCCCTCACTCCACGTGCCGTGACGGTTTCCTTCTTTGATTCACTGCCTGCAATCCTCTCTGCGTATGCCGTACCTACCGTAAGAAATCGAGGCAAGTAATCGTTTTCTTCTGGTGCGGCTCGCCTTCCACAGGCCGTCTGCTGCCGCCACCGCGGCCGCTGCGGAGGCGCCTGGCCACATCCCCGCCGACCGCGGTGGAGTTCCCACCGCGGAGGGCCTTCGTGCCTGGCTGGCGGCGCGCGTTGGGGCCCTCCAGGAGCGGGCCACGTCGGCATTTGGACAGCAGTGCGGCAGAGCCATAGATGTGAGATCGGGAACATGACAAGGAGGGGATGTACTCTTGGCAGCAGTCAAGGAGACAACAGCCGGCTGACGTCCAAAAAATGCGCCAGGGGGAGTGGGGACCGGGGAAAGGGAATGCGGGGAAGAATCTCACGTTGGGAAACTCCACTTATCTCGTATTATTTACCGTTCGTCATGTACGGCAGGATCACGGGTTGGATTCCAAAAAGGCCAACTCGCTGATGCCCAGCCTCCTCCGGGGAAGGGAAGGTGGTTGTGCTGACTGCTGTTTGTTATATGACTGTGCGAACTTTGTGTGTGCGTATGTGTCTTGTCGTAAAGCCCAATGGTGGTCACAATATCGCGGAGAGATATATGGGAGGGTCACGAACACGCTCTTTCCCTTTTAAGCACACGTTCACATTTCCCCCATCCACACACACACGTCCCTTATAAAATCCTGAACCCCTGGACCCCCTTTCCCCTCCTCCCCTCCCCACCCGGTTAGGAGGGCTACAACCGTGTGAATGAGGTGGCAGCTCAGCACCACGCCGCTGTGTCGTCCATGTTGCAAGCAAGCTCGGAGGCGCTGGAACTGGCACGAAGTCAGCACTCGGCCGCACTGGGGGACATCGACGCGCTGCGAGACGGGGTGAGCGGCGAGAGGGGTGATGAGACAGCACTTCACTTGAATAAGTACGGCGGACGTTATTAAAGTCGTTATGTGAGCCGCGACCTCTTCCACCCCGCGGAACCTACCTGCTGTTCCCCCATCACCCTCACCTTCCCCCCTCCCTCTCCCTCTGAATCCAAGTGTACTGCACCCGTACTGCATCCTACGGCATTGTACAACGGCACATATGTAACATGTGACAGGTACTGGAGGAACTTAACTCCGTGCGCGGGGAGCTGCTGGGTGTGCTGCGAAGTGACGTGGCGGGCCCTATGGAGGCGGGCATTGCGGCAGTGCAGGCCAAGTGCAAGATCGGTCGGTAGGTTTATATACTTCTGTTATGAGGAGTGGAGCCAGTGAATTTTTTCATTTAGGGCGGGTCTCAATTTATTCCTTTTAAGGAATATATTACTTAAAAAAAACACTGAGTGGAGCCCTCCTGACCTGACGTTGACTGAACACCCGGATGGGTGGATCAGAGGGCTGGGGGGAAAGGAAAGCTGTGGATGCAGGTCCAGATATATGATCATGCGTTGCTACGGCATAGGGTGATACGAATAGTACGAACGGTGTACGACCGTGTGACAGTTAGCCCCGAGTGGGTTGATCTTCTGGGTTTTTTCCATGTATGATGGCGAAGAGGGGAGCGCGAGGCTTGGGCGGCTTCGGGCGGTTGGGCAGTGGTGCCGGCGGCGGTGTTGGTTGTGTCCGAGGTGCTTCATTGTTACATGGCCCGAAGGGACAGGAATGCGGTCGTGAAGGTCGGTCGTGCCAAGAAGTGGGTTTTACTCGCCATGAAAGCCGGATGTGCAGGGTAGGCAAGGCAGAGAAAAATGCCCTACTGTCGTACGTTGTAGTGAGGGTGGGCTGTGGTCAGGTAGGTTGTGTTGGGGAGGCAAAGGCGAGCTGACTCAGGGGGCATGAGAAAGGCAGAGCGGGACCTCCAGGACGCCAAGCGAGGGCCAAAGACTTGTACGGCTTGTACGGTAGAGGATGTACATGTTGGGCTTACGGGATTCTGTCGGCTGGTATGGGTGTATGACAAAGCACGTGGGGTTGTCACGGCTGAATTTGAGGGGGATTTTGAAGGAGGGTGTTGTTGCCCATTTGGCGCTGGCCCTGCATCATTTTCATTAGGCAGGTTATGCAGTGTGTGGTGGTCTGCTGCCGCTGTGGTTGAGGAGCGCTATGCCGGGGCTGTTCCGAAGCCACGCTGCCAGTTTGTACTTCGAAGACTAACAAAGACGAATTTGTGAAACGAGTCCTTGGAAGGAAAAAGTCATCTTCAGTGAGGCAGCCAGAGATGGCAACCGGTCCTCGAACATAGCACAGATATTGTGATTGCCACTGCTACACATTTCGTGCCAGACAACGTGGCATCTAGTGTTGCGAAGAAAGAGCTCCATCACAGTGAGAAAGATATATAATATAATATAATATCCTTTCATGCTCCTTTAACATGTTCGCATGCTACCACGCATCCGATTGCGGGGAGCTGGCCATCATATCTCAGGCAAGATACTTAGGTGCCAGACTCGAACCCAATACGCAACAGGCGAACGGCTTGAATAATTCGCAGGTCACAGTTCAAAGCCAACATATGTACTTGTCTGGGATTAATAGGAGGGTATACCTATCCAAAGAAGTTTTCGGGATGACTCGCTCTCGCTGTCCGGAAATGTCTCAGTATTCGGAATTAATATAGATGTGTTTCCAGTACTGCGAGGTGAAGATAACGCCGCCCTGTGCGGACGCAAATTTCCAAGGTAGCCGGATTTGCAAAATCTACGACAGGTGCCACTGTCCACCAGCTTGGACACTCCTGAGTGGTTGTCGTACAGGCGAAATATCTGCCGGCTAAAATCAGAAGAGTATCAATAAGGTGTTCAGATTGAAGTACATGTCCACCAAAGCTATTCTCAAAATCTTGATGTCAACGCTACAGGCAAAAAACATGTTTTGTCTCGACGGGTCATTCCTCAGCCTGCTTTAAAGACAGTGCCGCAGTTCGGGCACCCTTGATAACTGCAACGTGCTAGGGCTGGTCACTTAGATGTACGCCTGGGCAGCTGCTAGTGTTTTCGCAACGTAGCCGTGGCGCAACGCACTGTCACCGGTCTCAATCGGCGATGGAGTTCCACGTACTGCTGGTCGAAGACGACAGGGTGACGCTGAAGACAGTTGAGCAGCTACTCCGGAAATGCAATTACAAAGTTACCTGTGCAGCAAATGGACGGGAGGCAATAAAGGTCCTTACTGCCTGCCGGCACAGCGGCGTCAAAGTGGACCTTATTTTGACCGATATACTGATGCCGGAGGTGCGTAGATGCAGTCGATTCATGTTAATGCTGATGTGTTTTGATTTGAGGAGCGTTGGTGGAACGGTCATGGCTCATTCTCTTAAGGCTTGTGCCCCGTTCCTTACATATTAGGCGTGTATATAATACTGTCTGCCCGTTCCCAAGTTGGCGCAGAATTTGCCAATTAGAAAATGGAAAAGGCGGGAGTGCTTTTTACTATGCCATTGTTATCACACTACAACGGGATAGCCGCGGCCAGAGTCCCTGATGTTCAAACATGTTTATCTTCACTTTTTCCCCCTTCACATTGCCTTTCTTCTCATGTCGACATCAGAACCGTTGCCGCAGCGCGACCTGTTGTGCCTTTGATGCCATGTCCTCTCCCCCTGCTGCAGGTTACCGGCTTTGACTTAATCAATGAAGTGGTACATGGGGACACCTTTTGCGATGTGCCAGTGGTCGTCATGTCCTCTCAAGACTCGCAGGAGAACGTGTTACAGGCATTCCAAGCAGGCGCTGCCGACTACCTTATAAAGCCCATTCGCAAAAATGAGCTGGCTACGCTCTGGCAGCATGTCTGGCGCGCCAACAAGGCCAAGGGGTCCGGCAGCGGCACCACCACTAACGTCACCGGGCAGCCCCTTTCCGGTCGGGAGGATCTGGAGGCAGGCGAAGCCGTCGCTGTCGCCGCCGCCGCCGCCGCTGCCAGCGGCAAGGCCTGTGCAGCAACGCATGGGCATTTGAAGGACAGCAGCGGCGGCAGCAGCGGCGCCGCCGCTTCTGTATTGCAGTCCACGGGCGGAACACTACTGCCGGACCGTGCTGCCACTGTACGGTATCCAGCTGCGGCGGCAGCGCCACCGCCACCTGGCGCATCCGAGCTATCAGGGAACGTGACGGCGGGCGAAGCTCAAGGGAGCCGTACGCAGCATCTGCGCCATCTGTCCGGCTTGGCGGGGATGGAAAGCACAGCGGCGACGTCAGCGGCGGCGCAAGGCAGTAGCGCAGCAGGGCCGCTGCGGGGCTGCGGCGGTGCTGGTACTGCTATAGCTGGTGGGCCGCGCGCGCCCTTGGGCCCACTTTCATTCGCGCCCTTCGGCACTTCCGTTGCCGTACACTTTGACCTGAACCCCGCATCCGGCGCAGCTCGACGGCTGGTCAACTCCAGCGGCGCCATCGATGCGTCGACGGGCAGCGGCACTGCTGGCGTCGCCGCTTCATCGCGTTGCGCCGCCGGCACCTCCGCCACCGTCATCAGTTGGTCGCACGTCGATCCGACGGAGACGGACCCAGCGGAGGCGGAGCCCATGTACGACACGAACGCGGACGCCACCGCGGCGAAGGCAGCGGCTGACGGTGTGGCGGAAGCTGACGACGACGATGTTGGCGACGACGGCGGTGCTGGGCCCAACCACAATGACGATGATGACGAGGGTGGCGGCGACGACGACGTCAGCGGCGACGGTGACGAGGACGGAAACCGGCCTCGCAAGCGTCCGCGGCTGCTTCAGGGATCCTCGCATCACCACAGCCACCAGCATCGCCTTCACAGCCTAGGCGGTACGACTACCAACACCACCACCACTACGACAGCCGCGAAGCCTAAGTCGACAGCGGGAGAACGCGGCGGCGCGGCGGCGCTACTCGCATGCCGTACTGCGGCGGCCGCACCCCTACGCGGCAGTGGCTGCGCCACCGCTGGCGCCACCGGAGCATGTCGACTGGCGGCGGCGGCAGCGGCGGCGGAGGGCTCCCAGGGTTCTCGCGCCGCGTCGGCGTCGGCAGGCCCTGACGGCGGCGCGCGTGAGAGTACGGCTACCCCCAGTGGTGACACCTTTGCAGAGAGCCCGTCCGCGTACACTGCAACCGCCACAACGACCAGTACGGCAACAACCAGTACGACAACGGGATCCGGGATTGAGATGCAGGACGACGAGCAACAGCAGCGACAGCAGCCTAAGCAGCGTCCGCCGGCATCTCAGCCGGAACTGGAGGGTCATCATCACCAACAACAATATCACCATTATTATCGACGCACCAGCCTGGAGGGCGGTTGCGCCAACGCACCCCCTCTCCCTGTCCCTTCATCTGCACGGGGTGCTTCCCCGGCAGGCACGGGTCCGACGGAAAGCGGCTCCGGGAGGGATAGCGGCTGTGCCAGGATTACAAATGGTACGGCGGCGGGGGCGACGGCGGCAATGCCGCCATCTCACGTCAGCTCGGCAAGCCCCCCCCGCTGTACCGCCACTTCCGCGGCGGCGACTCGCGGGTCCTCTGGTGCTGCTACTGCGGCAGCGGGTGCCATGACAACAGCCTTGGCGACGGCCGGCAGCTATCCGCGAGGAGTGGACGCCAGCCCGCCGCCGAATAGAAGTATGGGGTCCAGCGGCGGTGATGGCGGCGGAACCGCCGCTGCAGCTGCCGGTACGGCACGAGGGAGCTCGCCTGCGGCTGCTACGCCGCCGCTGCCACCTTCTACGCAGCAGCACGGGTTGCCGCATCCCGCGGCGGCGCCGCCGCCGGGCGCTGCATCGCCTGGCGGCGCCGTGACGCTGCCGCCAGCGCTTCAGGAGCTGGCGGCACTGGGGGCGGCCCGCCATGCGGGGCTATGGACCCAGCGGGCCTTATTGCATCAGCAGCAATTGTTGCTGCAGCAGCAGAAGCAGCAGAAGCAACAACAGCACCAACAAGACCAGGTAGTGGGGGCAGAGAAGATTCATGGTGGGTCGACGTCGGCTGTAGCCAACGCCGCCGAGCAGCAGCAGCAGCAGCCGCTGGGGGCGGCGGCGGCACGTCGTCCCAGCAAAGCGGGCGTGGACGGAACTGAGGCGGGAAGTGGCGCGGTCGGCGGATGCGCATCGGCGACAGCGGCGGTCATGGCGATGGAGGCGTCGGAGCCGCATGGCGCGGTTGGCAGCTCCTTTACGGCGGCAGATCGGCAGGAGACGCCGTTGCAGCCTCTGCATGCTGAATCTGCGGCGGCAGGCGGCGACATGGACGGCAACCGCAGTACACCCGCAACTATGCCGTCGGGGCCTACGGCAGCCGCATCGGGCCCTTCGCAGACGTCGAACAGCTTGACGGTGCTGCGACATAGCGACAGATCCGCTTTCACCGCATTCACCGTTTTCTTGCCAAGCAGGGTTGCCGGCGCCGCGGCGGCGGCGGCGGCGGCAGCAGCTGCTCGGCCGCCACCACCGCCGGCGCCGGTGCAGCCGCCGGCGCCAATCTTCACGCACCCTGCTGCTGCTGCTGCAGCCGCGGCGGCGGCTGCCGCTGGCAGCGGCGGTGCAGCCTCAGTGTGGTATCCTCACCTCCATCATCACCACCACTACTTGCAGCAGCAGCAGACGCACATGGGTCCCTTGCCGCCACTGCCAGGTGCCGTACATGTTCTGCCGTCGATCATGCAGCTTCACATGGGAGTACTGGCGCCAGGGCCGCCGCCACAGCAGCAGCAGCAGCAGCACCTTCAGGCCAAGGCGCCTCAGAAGCCTCATGATTCCGCCGCCGCCGCCGGCGGAGCTAACGGCTCGCTAGGTCCCGCGACATCGGCTGCAGCGGCCACGCACATGTCGTACACTGGCATGCAACAGCGCCCGGGCGCCTCATCCGCCACCACCACCAGCGCCGGCGCTGTAGCGTTCGGTCAATCTCCACCTCACGGGCTGGCGGCGGCGGCGGCCGCCGCTAGCACGCCTCCGCCGCCTCCACCGCCGCCTGTTTGTATTCCCGAATCGGTACTACAGCTCATTGCGCATCTGTCTGGTCGGGCGGCGGCGGAGCTGCCCGTACCGGAAACCGTCACGACGGCACCGTTGGTCGTACAGAAGGCGCCGTCGGCAGCGCGATTGGCTGCTGTAGCGAAGTACCTTGAAAAGCGGAAGCACCGAAACTTCCAAAAGAAGGTGCGGGTTGGGCTGGATATGGCTGGGCTGGGCTGAGGTGGAGTGGGTCTCAGAAGCGTGGTCAATGCGCTGGGCCTGGAACGAGCTGAAAAGTTACTGGAGGCATTGCCGTACGTTACGTTGCGCGCTCTTGAATTTAGGATTTTTTTCCACAAAATGCGCACGTTGTCAGCGCACGAGGTCGCATTGTTTTCTCCTTGCATGCTATGGCTGAAAAAGGGTCGCCTGGAGATTTTTTAGGGTCCCTAGCACCGGCAGCAACACATTACTTTTGCTGTTAATCAATAGTTCAGTGCTTGATCAAGCCGGTGCATTCTCAACCCTGCAGTGAGTGAAGCTCTTGGCTCGGGAGGACTGGATGGAAGGTTTGGGTGGTAGGATCATCGCCAGTTACTCACACATGTCTTCGTAGGTCTTTTTGTACGGTTGTACGGCACGGTATTGAGAGTCCTGAACTTATACATTTTCTAAATTTATTTATTGGCTTGTGTCGTACAGGTTCGGTACGAGAGCCGTAAACGGCTGGCGGAGGCCAGGCCTCGCGTACGCGGCCAATTCGTCAAGGCAAGTACTTCCGCGGTGGCGGCAACCACCCCTGCCGCCACGGGCGCCACCGTCACCTCTACGTCGCTCCGTCAGCCCGTTTATACGGCGGCCGGCCCGGCTGGCCTGGCGCTGCCGCCGGCGGCGGCAGCAGCGGCGGCCAGCGCCGCCGCCGCGAGGGGGGTTCCGCCGCCGTCATCCCGCATCGGAGCGGTGGAGCTGGCGGAGTTGGTGCCCGACCACGACGCCGACATTGAGGACGAGGGGTGTGACGAGCCCGCCGCCGCCGAGGACTCCGACGGGTCCGTCGCGGTGGAGCTGGCGGAGGTGTAGGAAAAGCCGGCGGTGGCGTCTAAGGGCGGCGTCGCTGCGGCGGCGGTTGAATGCGTGGTCACGGAGGGGGAGGGGGGTGATGGTGAGGTGGGGGGAAGGGGGAAAGAGGGAGCAGCAACAGCAGGAGGGGGAGGAGGAGCGTGAGGATTAAAAGAAGCGCGGGGAAGAAGCAACGTTTGGGTGAGCGGGAAAAAGAGGGGGAGATGTGTGTGTATGTATTCCTGTCTAGTGATTGCACCGCACATGTGACAGCGCCACCAGATATGCCGGTGGGGGTTGGATCTGTGAGTGCACTCTGCACTCCTCCCATTGGAGCCTCTTGGAATTCATAACCGTTTCCATTTGTATTGCTGGTGCTGGTGGTGGTAGTGGTCTCGTTCAGTTGATTGTTTGTCTTCTTTTTTTGAGGGGGGGGCGGGAGGTTATCGGCCGCGCGACTATGCAGGACTCTCTCTGCCCGGAGTGCTGGTGGGGGCGGAGGCTGCGCGCCACATAGTCAGTGTACTGCTTAGGGCTACTCCTCCCTCCCCCTCCCCCTCCCCGTACCCGTACCCTCCCCGTACCCTCCATGTCTCCGCGGAGGCAGCAGCTCCCCTCCCCTCCCCTCGCCTGGCCTGGCCTGACTGACTGACTGACTGACTGACTGCTTTTGACGGCGTAGTAACAGAGGGACGCGCGGTGCAGCTCCCCCGAGCTGACCCCTCCCTGAAGCAGGTTCACAGGAAAGGAGGGGAGAGATTCGGCTCCTTCCTGGAGCTATTGCCGGGTCTGATAGACACCGGGTGTGGCGGGTGGCAAGTAGCAGGTCGGGAGGAAGAAGGAACGTAAGGGTTTTGAAGGTGTGTGAAAATGTGTGTGTGGGGGGGAGGGGGGGGATGTTGGGAGGGAGGGAGGGAGACGGCGGGGGCCCTTACACACACCTCCGCTCGCGGACTTCCTCCGTGGTCCCTGCTGGTGGTCCCAGCTGTGCTGCAGCCCCCCCTGGGGAGGGGGGACCTGCCTCGCTTCGCCGCGCCGCGTTTGGCACCACACGCCACGTACCTGTCCACCACTACCACTACCACCACCACCGCAGCCCTGATGATGCCACCCTATTACGTCACCTGACGGCGGGTCTCATTGCCTCTCTCGCCTCGCATCTCCCGTCTCGCCAAGGGGGCCGGGGGGTTTATCTGGGACGCGGCATCGTATTACACGTACACAGAATGCATGCACGGATTTGTAGGCTTGTGTTTCGTTGGTGTATTTGCTGGAAGCGAGCTGATACGTTGAGCTGGCTTGTGTATCCGCGTGTGTGTGTGTGTGTGTTCGTTTGTGCGCGTGTCAGGATGTCGCCGTGTGTGCTTACGTGTGTTCGGACGTTGGATTCTTCTGTTTTGTTCAGTTCTCTGTCTCACTGGTGAGATTTGCCGTGTTGTGTTTAAACGTCGTGTGTTGTGTGTGTGTGTGTGTGTGTGTGTTTTGACGTGCGCGGTAAGCGCGCGCGCACACTTTGTGGTGCGTGTTGAGTGTTTTGGCGATGTAATACGCGTGCGCTTGGGTTGCGGTGCGGCTTGATGCCTCATGTAAACTGCTATGTGTAGCTAATTTAAGCAGCTGTTGTTGTCGTCGTTACCCCCGCTCGTTTGATGCTCTATTGTGTTCCCCTTGAGCCGACCGGGTTACGGCTCCCGGCGCCTGGAGGGGCCACGGCCGCGCAGGAGCTGAGAGCTCACAGGGTTTGATTTTTCGGACATTTGTGGCGAGGGTGTGGCCACGCGGTCCGTTTGTTGCTGTTCTTTGCCGTTTTGCCTTTTTTGACAAAACAACAGCAAAGCAAAGCACATGTGCTCTCGTTAGCAGCTGGGGCGACGTGTGTTTCTGTTCCTGGGCATTTCGTTTTATACGGATTCGCCGTGAGGCCGGTTTTTGCCAGCTAAAGAAGTATCGACATTGGTGGGAACGAACGCCAAACCCAAAACGTCTTCACAAACCCTTTGGATCAAGAAACGAGACCCGTGTGCATGCGGTGTCCGTGTGTGCGTGTTCTTGCTTCTCACACCACCACACTGTTTATGTGGAAAAAAGGGGCTAAATAGGTGCAGCAGCAGCAGCAGCAGCAGCAGCAGCCGCTGCAGATCTGGGTCTCGCAGGAAATGGGCAAGCCATGCAGTTATACGTACGTCTGTATGTACGTATGAACGTACGTATGCATGTGCGCCTGTATGTATTTGCGTACGGAATACAAAAGTAATCAGATCCGTGCGTCTGTTTACATCCTTTAATTGTTGGAAAGTGTTTTTTAGTGTTTAGGCGGTGGTATGTGGTCGTCGCGGTGGCGGAGGTCCTTGGTGTCGTGACGTTGATGAGGATGTTGATGAGGGTGGCTGGTAGTACAGTGCGAAGGCGGCACTACTACAGGGGATCGACCCCGGCTCGCATTTAGGCTTGCCCTGACGAAAGGTACTTGGGGGGGGGAGTTGTGGGTGGGCGCGGCTGTGCGGGGTGCACCCATCGATCCCTATCATGCTGCCCATCGCATTTCCTTTTCCTGCATTTCATTTTCCTCTTGCGGCTGGTAGATGAAAATGAAGCCGTGCTTAGGGCTGCGGGCGAGGCGCGTTAGGCTACGGAGAGACGTTTTTTCATATGGTGGGGATCACGATGATGATGGGCCTTAGATGTGCGGTCGGCCTGCCTTCGGCTGCACACGTGGTTCCTCGTGCAGATTGCGCCCGCTCTTTTGTAATTGTCCATTATCTTTCATTGTCTGTCGACTTTGTTGTGAGCTTTGTGTTTCTCACCAGCTGTTGTTGCTACTGCTGTTGTTGCTGCTACTGCCCGAGTCCAGCTGAGGAACTGCTGAAATCTACTATGCCTCATGCTACTGCTATTGTTACTTGTTACTGGCACTGCTGTTACTCGTGCAATCACATAGATTGCATGTCCTTCTACTAGTACTACTACTGCTAACTACTGCTGCCGCAGCTGCTGCTACTACGACGTGCTGTGGAATGAGGATGGTGGGTGCATGGCGATTTATGATGGTGAGAGCCTCAGTCGCAACTGTGGTTTGCGTACTGGGTTATGTTTTCTGTTTTTTGGGTCGAATTGAGCGTTACACGTGTTCGAGGAAAGGAGAGTACGAAAGTGTGTATGTATGTGTGCGTGTTGCGTGTTGTTGTGTATGTATATGAGAGAAAGTGAGTGAGAGTGTGAGGAAAACATGAAGCATGGCAGGGGGAGCGGTTGGAGGCAGCATCTCGGTGGGTGGCAGAAACGGATGTTGAGTATGTTGATGTGTGCAGTGCAGTGAGTGGTAGGATGCCTGTGTCCTTATGTCCTTGTTTCTCATGAAGTGGCCTTGGAGGAACAGCTCAGCTGTTCTATTTCTGCCGGTCAGGGAAATGTACGTCAATGGTGTCCATGCACCGAGCCCCCAACCCGTCTCACCAACTCAGGACCCAAACACGCTCGCCGGCCTCGCCAGGTCAGACGTCGTCACCCTTAGCTATCTTCTCTTCTCAAGGTGGTTGGCATTTTTACTTCCTGGAAACAAAATAGCACACCTCCACGGTGGCTGCTCCACCTCTAGATGGATGGCAGTTCAATATTGCGTAAAGGCCCGGGGGCCGAGGCGACGGGAGAAGAAAAACGATGATGGAGGGGGGGCCAAGTGTCCGAGTGGTGGCAACAGCCTGGCCCGGAGCACGACACACACATATGAGTGACGATGACGACGGGCAGATGAGGCATATGTCTTTGCCGGTAGCATTCCAATAACGCCTCCTCACCTGCCCAGCTGAAGAGGTAACATCACTTGCAAAACATGTGCTGTACCAACCTGTCACGACGGATGCCGTGGCGCGTCGTCGTGCGTGCCGGTACTGACCTGCACATCGAGCTGCGGACACGAATGATCAGTTCATTGGCTGATGCTTGGTACTCTGATTGCAACTATACTTACAACAGTTCATATGCTGCTGCTGCTGCCGCTGCTCCATGTGTCTGAAATGCATGTTAATACACCTCGATGGTGTGGCGCGGATGTTTCATACGAGAGCCACCTCCGTGCTGCGTGTTGGCTCAGGGAACGGCAACTGATGACTGGCTGACGGATGGTAATCAACCGAGTCGGTAGCTGGTTATTATTATGGTTACAGTTACAGTTAAGATCCTGGAACGAACTCGCTCGTAAACATTCGTATATTGTTTTTACAGCAGAGATGTATGCTGAGTTAATAAATCGTAGTGTCCGGACGTACGTGCATCATACCCAAATATTCCCGCCTATTAAAGATCGGTGATCACTCTGAACGTGGCATCACGTGGGTGAGTCATGGACAACTAATCCACTGCAGGCCAACGCAAACCGCAGCCACTTCTGTCAATCATTTCTGGGCGACTTCTGGGCGACAACGGATTACTGCCAGCAACTAACAACATCTACCAACTAAATTGAGGTTATATCACCACCCGGGAGCTCCATTGCACGTTTCGAACAGGCACCCGACGTACATACATGCTAACACCACATGAGGCGACCCCTTCAATCGTGCAGCCGCCATGCCTCGGGGAATGAATCTCCGCCGTCGCAAACGTAACCAATCGCTTCCCACCTGGTTCCGCCGCCAGCAGCTCCTGAATGTCCTTCCTGAGCATTCAGTTGTCCTTGCACTTGGGCTTGTCCTCTAGCTCAATCTTGTACGCGTACACCTCGCCCTCCTTCAGCACCTTCACTTTCACTATGCCCTCGGCGCCACTGAAGATGCCCGTGCCCCCAGCGATGGCGTTATCAAAGCAAGCATCCTGCGCAGCATCACGGTGATGCCCAATTTATCACGACTACTAAAAAAGGCACAGGATACGAGCGAATTGGGTGGCGGCAGCACCTGCAGTGGAGGGTGTCCTTTCTTGAGTGAATATTGGTGAGCAATGAGCAGCAGTACGGAATAAAGACGTGCCAGAACTTGTTCGATTCCCACAATCGACCATTTGTACGACAATCGACCATAATCTGCGCCCTTTCATCATATCCATCCGCCTGGCTGTTGGCAGAAGCGTAGTATTGCAACAACTTACTTGACTAGCCCACACGTACCTGGACGTCCGTGAAGGGCCCGAGGAACGTGATGCTGCCGAAGATACCAAACTCTAGCGTGTTTACGCAGTAGCTGTACTTCAGCGCAAATACGTAGCAGAAATCGCTGGCCTTCCCAACCTGAATGGTTTCATGCAAAAGCATCATGGGGTTGAAATTATGTGGCTAGCGCTTACATGCCGCCATTAATGCCGGCGACTTTGCCGTAACGCTATGTACGACTGGCGGGTCGACTTTCGCCCGCCGCTTCCCAAGGCAGATACAATTTGCATGTAAAGCTTCATGGTTCGTTTCGTCACTGGCAGCAACATTAAGCCTGCTGACGACAGCCAAGCAACAGAACCAACAACACCCGATACAACCAACAGCAGCCTACCCTCGTCTTGGGCTCGACGCTGGCCCCCAGGTACAAGGGATCAATGTAGCCAAGGCTGTAGCCAATGAACGGGGACAGGTCCTGCATCACATTGCGTAATTGCAGCAGACACAAATCGGCAACAGATCGATAAACAGACATACATTTGCATACAATATACCATTAGCAATTAACATGCAGTTATTACTTTTCGCGCATGTACGCAAAAACATATAGAATCGACGTGCGGCCACGGGCAAACAATAATCGGACGTGCCATAAAGACTGTACTGCATCAACGTGCGTGGGCCTGCAGGGAAGATGCATCCATATGCATATGCATCCCATCGCTCCAGCATTAGTTGCCAAAATAAGCTACGGCAGCGAAGAAACACCTTTTCGTGGGAGACTTATCCCTTATCAATGAAAATCCCGTTTCGTTTGGTGTTTTCTTTCCTTCCGTGACACACTTCCAACTAGCTATGCACATGTCATGCATACGCGCACGCGCACGCACACGCACCGATCCCGGGGGGATGCCTGTCGGAGTCACCCAGGCGGTCTCGTTGAACTTCTCGGTCACGACAATGGTCTTGTCGCAGATCTCCTTAGGCGGCTTCGGTGGCTTGTGATCCTCCCATCCGAACACAGGACTAGCGCTGAGCAGCATCAGGGCCGCCAAAGCCAGCCAGGTCGTGGCGCTACCACTACCACTACCACTGCGGCGAGACATGTCGGCCCACTGAAATTGGCGCGTGTGGATAGATGTGCAAAGGAAACAGTCAATGGAGCAACTGTAAAACTTACTGCCGGCGATTTGCTGATCTTATACACGACTTCTACCCCTTATCATTATTATTTACGCGGCAAGTGTAACGTTACTCAGTCGCCGATCGTGGTGACCGTTCCCAGACGAGCCGATACAGCTTAGCGAGCCAAAGTCGGCCGGATCCAAGTTAATAGTCGATCGATTGAATCGATTACCCCAAGCAAGCCGCGCCGAGGTGCGTGGTTGATCGGTCCGGCCGGGGTAGGTACGAGAACTTCTTTCTTGATCGTGGCACCATTGGTGCGGTGATATGCATCTTCCGCAGGGGGGACCGGAAGTTGGTAGTAAGCGGCGACCGTCTGAAGGAAAAGGGGCTTTACGATGGGAGTGAATTTTTACTGACCATGCGTTCCGTGCCCGGTGTTCATGCTGGAGCTGGGGGATTCACCATCGCGTATGGTGGAGGCAGAAATTTCTGAATTAGAGTCCACTCCAGCGTTTGCTGTGTCGTCGGCAGCTGCATCAGGCAGTACGGAGACATCGGGGCCACAGCTGCGAGAGCTAGATGCTACCTGGTACCTGGACTCAGGCGCTATCTACCACGTCACGCCGGACGCACGGTCACTAAGGGACTACAAGCCTTGTGACCCGATTCCTCTGAAGTGTGGCGGAGGAGAGGAGCACTACGCGGTGGGTTACGGGGACCTGTTGGTAGAAGTCGCGAAGGATCAAGCTAGCTGCAGTTCATACCACATAGGGGCGAACTACTACTACCACAAGCAGAAGGGTCCAGTTGTAATCAAGATTAGGAACGTCTACTACGTGCCAGGGTTTAAGTTTCGGCTCTTGTCGCTCAAACAGCTGACTAACGATGGTGTGCAGTTTTCAGGCTCTGGGACGTGAT
>NW_003307645.1:109326-125229 GCF_000143455.1 Volvox carteri f. nagariensis
GGCATAAACAGAGTACTCGCAATTAGCGTATAAGGCCCATCTTTCCCGGTAATTCTTAACCTCCATCCACGTCCCAGAGCCTGAAAACTGCACACCATCGTTAGTCAGCTGTTTGAGCGACAAGAGCCGAAACTTAAACCCTGGCACGTAGTAGACGTTCCTAATCTTGATTACAACTGGACCCTTCTGCTTGTGGTAGTAGTAGTTCGCCCCTATGTGGTATGAACTGCAGCTAGCTTGATCCTTCGCGACTTCTACCAACAGGTCCCCGTAACCCACCGCGTAGTGCTCCTCTCCTCCGCCACACTTCAGAGGAATCGGGTCACAAGGCTTGTAGTCCCTTAGTGACCGTGCGTCCGGCGTGACGTGGTAGATAGCGCCTGAGTCCAGGTACCAGGTAGCATCTAGCTCTCGCAGCTGTGGCCCCGATGTCTCCGTACTGCCTGATGCAGCTGCCGACGACACAGCAAACGCTGGAGTGGACTCTAATTCAGAAATTTCTGCCTCCACCATACGCGATGGTGAATCCCCCAGCTCCAGCATGAACACCGGGCGCTCAACCACGGCAGCGTATCCGCCGTCGTTTCCAGCGCCTCCAGCTCCACCACGGCAACGTCTGTTCCGGCACTCTTCAGCAGTATGACCCAGCAAACGGCACTTCGTACACTCTTTCCTCGGCTTGGGACACTCCTTGGCCTGGTGACCAATCTCCTTGCAGTTGAAGCATCTAATGCCAATACCGCCGTACTTGTTTCCACGCCTGTAGCCTCCACCGCGGCCGTTACCGCCGCCGCGCTCGTTACCCCTATCTTGATCGCCCTTGCCGATCGCCCGGCGAAGAGGGCGTTGGGCGGTACGCTCGTTGATGCTCGTTCGTCGATAACGGTCTCGACGCCCATCAGGTTGTTCTCGAGCTCCTCCAGCGTCTTCGGCATCAACGTTGTACTATAATACGGTGCCCCCTAAGGGCGACCGAGACCGCGTTCGCATCCGCCACAGACTGCTTGCATGCAGTAAGCTCCGCGACAATGTCCTTAATCTTCTTGACGATATCCCTGAGGCTTTGAGTAGGCTGCATCTTGGGCCCGTTAAAATCCTTCCACAGCCGGAGCACGTGATGCTCCATCAGACCCTTGTACCGTTCGTCTAGCGCGTTGAGCAACTCCCGCGCGTCCTTGTGCTTTCCTAAAAGCGGCAGATCTTTATCGTCTAGTAGTCCGCAGATGACGGCGCACGCCGTCTGATGCCGTTCGACCGAGGTAGGATCATTTTCGTCGAGTGCCTTGACGAGCGCATTTCCAGCTTTTGACTTGATAATCTCGGCTTTCGTTCGTATAAACCACGTGATCTTATTGGCTACGTTTAGCCTTTCCGTGTAGGACAATCTCTCAGACATTTGCGTCGTTGCCACCGGCCTTATCCGGGGCTCATAACCTGTTGTAATTGGTAACTATGCCGTTGCTTAAGCACGTATTGCATACAACCTTAGCACATCGTTGTGTTACGAGTTAGGTAGATAAGCGCCAGAACTAATAAAGGCAAGAGCCCAGAAATGCCCGTGCAATCTGCAAGGCATGATACCGAAACCAGTTCGTCCAGAGAGCTGACCGCCACAAACTTAGTTCCACAACAATATCACTAATCGACTCAATCTAAGTGTTAATAATAACAGTCGGAGATGGTAACAAGAACGCCCCTGGCAGTCCCCGTCGGCCATCAAGCCCCCGGCTTCTGGCCATGTTGCCTCGCCCCAGGCACCAGCAGCAGCAGCCAACCATCTTCAGACACACGAGCTGTCTTCTATGGCTGCCACTAGTGGATGCACCCATACCCACGCATCGTACCTACCCATGCGGACCATGGAAAGGGAAACCATCCATAGCCACACCGCCGTTCACAGCGCTGGATAGAACGTACAACTTCGCATTATTACAAATCTTGAAATGCGAACGCAATTGCTCCCTGCTTTGTGAATACGAGCTCTACCCCGCCGAGCAATTACTGATGAGCAATCACCCTCCCGAACAACGACGTCCTTTCCGAAAGTCAACGAAGAGTCCAGGGGCTGCCGGAGATAACCACAACAGGATCCTACCTTCAGAACAACCCTAAGTCTCCTTTACTGGCTAGGGCCATCCACAGACATAAAATCCATGTTTCGCCAGTGTTCACAAGCAACCTCCAAAGCTCCAGCAGAGCCCCAAGCAAGAGGTGTCCAGCAGCAGCCTTCGTGCATTCAAACGCACTTTGCCTTGGCCTTGAGCCCGATGGTGTACTTCCAGACCTGCCCACCGACCAGCACATCAACCCTGACGCTGCCGCCGGCGCCAGCGAAGATGCCCGTACCGCCCACGATGGCGTTCACAAAGGCGGCTCCCTGCATGCAGCACATCAAAGTCAAATGCACGAATGATACAGCAGATTTTAATTATGTATTGCAATGCAGGTGTATGAATGTAGGGTGACGCTTGAGGGGCTCTCAGAGGGCACGCAGAAGAAAAAAGTACGGGATGAGCGGGGATGCTGAGTGTCATGACTCGTGAGCCGCGATGTGATTCTCGAGGATTTCCGGGCACTGCTACAATCGGACGGCAACGAGCTCGCGCATTGATTCCTTTACCAACTGGGGCTAATCCGAATATCTTAATTTCGAAACCACTCGCATTTGCCCTTTTCACGAAGCCAACCTTTGCCTTCGTCGCGGGACCTGGCCGCCGCGGCCCACCCCTAAATGTACTGTATGGCCTGGTCAACGTGCACGGGTTTCACGCACCGTGTCATCTGTGAAGGGTCCCATGAATGTCATATCGCCAAAGTAGCCGAAGGACAGAGTGGTGGTGCAGTAGTTGTTGGTAAGGCTCAAAAAGTAGCAGATGCTGGTTACCGTTCCAATCTGCAAAGCACGTGGTGTTTGTTGCACGCAACAGGTAACGGCAGCAGCAGGCAGGGCGGCAGGATGCACGACAAGGGCCAACATCAGCACCTCCCCTTAAGACAAAGCTGGCAATATCATAACCCAGGACAGGCAGGAGGTAGTCAGGGATGTAGTCCACGTTGTTGGCCCTTAGCAATTCGAGACCTCGTTTTGAAATAAAGGACACCTCGCCCGTGCTACGCACAATATCAGCTGACATCCCAGAAGTGCTAAAAATTAAAAATAGTAAGCAGTCTCTGTTAATTCGGTATCTAGCGCACATATTGCAATTGTTTCTGGTGACTAAACGGACTAAACTGCGAAACTTATTTCGGGTGCCGACGGAAGTTCGCCCACCTTGGGTGTGCCACTGGCCGTAGTGACGAGGACGATGTTAAAAAACCGGTTTGGGTGGCGGGAGGAAACCCTATTATTCACCTGTAACACAACTTCACGACCTGGAAAAGGAGTCAAGGCGGACACGAAGACTCCGTGGACAATTCTAAGGACGGTGTAACCGGAATCGCGAACGCACGCGTCGTGCGGCGAGATTAACTGTAAGGGACTGTGAGTTTTCCCGCATACTCCAATCACAGGCACAATCGACGTATATAATTAAACAAAAAATGCATTCATTCTTAGGATTGATATTAATCATCTAACGGTAAGTCTTTGACGGTAGCCGTAGTACGGTGCATACGGAACTGAAAGGCATCTCGAAGCCGCGGTCAAATAGGGGGGTCCTTGTGAAGCAGCTGCCCGCGTTTCCAAAGCCCGTATGGTGTTGGATTGTAAGGTGCCCAAGTACGTTTGCGAGGAAGAGAATGTGCCCAGGCTGGAGAGGAAAGTGCAGTGGCATATTGGAATGTGAGATTAGGGTAAGCGAGTTACAGGGCGTTTTATTGCACGGGCGAATTGACGTGCAAATCTTTCACCGTAGCATCAGTCCTCAGTTCACTTCTTGGAACGAACATCAGCATAGGTCCAAGCCCTCTCGCTTGGAGGGATATGCAAACAAACATCCTGATAGGGGTAAACTCGCACGCTACCGAGCATTCAACCGAGCACATGCATGCTTAGTTGAATGGTGAGATGCGACCCCCCCTTCATTTCGTGCTCGGCAAGCCTGCCACCGCGTACCGGATATGTTGGCGATGTTACAGAACGCTGCACCTTGGTTTCTGTGCGCATTGCGTACGTTGCTCGACCCCGCCGACCAAAACTACACGTGCTCAACTGAAGACATTCCCGGTGGTTGTGCAGCAGCTCTTGAGGCTGTTGCTGGCTGAAATCCATCCTGAGCTGTTGCAACACGGCTAACGCGGGCACGTCCCTATGCACAGCAAATAGCTGTTCCAAGCCAACAGCGGCGTCCATGTCACCGACAAGGCTCTAAACGTCTTATCTGTTCTTATGTTTAATTCAGTTTATGTATGTTATACTTTGCGCAACTTTGTAATTTGACTTTACTCTGAACAAGGTGCTGCACACAACTGCCTCTTCGCCAGCGCTTCATCTTCTTGCGGCAGTTTCACGAGCCCAGTGTTGCAAGCTACGACGTAGGCTTTCGGTGCTTTCAGATACTGCAAAGCAGCCACGCAATAGTCCAGCCTGTATGCCGGGTGCGACTATGGCCAACATGCCCACCTGCGCAATGCGCTGGCGCACCTGGTCCTTTTCCGCCAAGAACATTTATATACACTTGTACAGGCGCATTTGGAGAATCGCACGCGCGCATCTGCGCGGTAAAATTCGCTCCTGGCTTTTGGGGCGTCATGTACGGACCTTTTATTCGCGAAGTACGACCGGACACATTTGTGCGAGAGGCTGCTTAAAAATTGCTTCAAATGCATGAATAATTAAGGCCGACATAATCGGTGACTCACTTCAGCAGCTGCAGAGGGTTGCCGCGTTGATACGGCAGTCGAACTTATCATTTTCCGGAATCCCATGCGCATGCATTTCACGAGACAAGCTCTGTGCATGAGCACGCCGAGCTGCCTTCGCTACTTATATACCCAGCATCAAGCACAAGCCCACATCAAATGCAAAGTCAGTCCCAGGTCGCCGTCACACACGCACGTACGCAACGACTTTCGCGGCTCGCACGAAACTTCTGCCTAACAGCAGCAGCGGTGGGCGGTCACAACAAGTTATTGCGCAACTTGTAACTTGTAACTTGTTATCAGATATGAAGCAGACTTGTGTGAACTGTTAGTCTATGTCACTTTGTGAAACGCTGTGTGACACCCACTTCAAATGGTCACGCACGCAGCGAACGTGGCGAGTTGCTGGAACGCGAATCAAGTGTTTCTGCTAGCCAAAATGATTAGTTTCATGTGCATCTGCGCATCTAACGATTACGCATTGCCACGGCCGCGGGGGTTGAGCGGTCGTGGAATTAAAGGTCCACATCCGGTTGTCCGCTACGTAGTGTCGAGCTCTCCATGAAGACCTCCTATTTATCGGTGATATGGCTGTTTACTTCGTTGTTCGCCATTTATTTTGCCGGATGCTTCTCCATGTCCGTTTCGGATCAAAATCCCTATTACTTTCTTGTGCTGCTGATCCTGCCAAGCAGTTCTTTCCGCGTCAGTCCCTCCATTGATCGTAGGTTGATGTTCGCTTTATTGTCATGCAGCTTCTTCTTTTGAAGCGGTGTCAAGGACGTGGCAGGCTTTTGCATGTACATACGGCTACATGACATTACAGTGCCGGCAACTTCGGAAGGGAGCCGTCGGCGTGAAAGTATTAGGTGGTTATTCTGACCTCTAGGAAGTAGTCAGCGACAAGACCTAGCAAGTTAACAAGCAGACAAAGCGTTAGTTAGGAAGTTAAGGACGCGTTATCGACAGAGCGCCTTTCAGTTGTCTATCCATAATTGATATAAGCCATTCGCACTTACTTGGGTAAATTGTAAATTGGTGAAACAATTAAGACATGGAGACTTATGAAGAAATCTTACTGATCTGCCTCAATAAAATAAACCGACCAATATCATTACTGACGGCCCATTAAGTGGACATTAAGTGCTCAGGGTGGTTATCAAGTAAATCCCGTCCCCATAGTGCTATTAACACACTCATTCCCATCGATTCATATGCATGTGCTCAATATGCGTGACGATCACCTGCATTCATGTCCCATCCAGCTGCAGCTGTTTCTTCCATGCATTACCTGTACGGGATACGTCTGCTCCATGCATGATGTACGAGAATTCCATGCATGAAGTGCCAGGCGTGCTCCTTCACACCATATGTTCACTGGCTCACAAGCACACATGCCTTTTGCCTCCCAAGAGGTTGGTTTCTAAGTACAAGGCGTGCCCCAACCATGCAGGAATTCCATCAAAGCAACTGGGTAGATTGCAATGCTTTAAGCCACTCTAAAGCTTTGCTTGTAGCACTGCCACCGTCAGCTTGTTTGCACTATCATTTGCAGCAAAGCAGTGACTATGATCAGGGAGATCTCCTCTAATCACTGCTATTATTATCATCAGTCAAAAGTCAGAAGTCAAAAACGAAAGCAGGCTCTGTATATGTTCTACCTTGACTATCAGCATTCAAACGCGATATCAATCTCACAAAAACACAACGAGCGTTGGTTTTGAGCTGCAACGGCACAAAGAGACAACGCAAAGAGTCTCTACCAGAAGAAGACAACAAAAGCAGATGAAGATGACAACAAAAGCAGCGAGATGACAACAAAAGCAGATGAAGATGACAACAAAAGCAGCGAGATGTATTCTCTCGCAGCACTAAACGAAGCCGTACGTCGTACAAGCCAAATGCGAGATCTCAAATGCACAGGCACATCAATTTACCACAAGTGTTCGTAGCAGAAATTTCAAACACTCAAAACACCCGTTTTAGTTTAGGGAAGTCTGACCGGAATTCAACAACGAGAATATCTATCTGCTTTTATCGCTTCAACCTAGGCTTATGCACCAGAAAGCTTTGGCCCTCCGCCAGCAAACCAGTCACAACACCAATGATGAGATGCTCAAATTACGACGGTGTTCGCCATGATGACCACCATCGCGGCCCACGCAATCCAAAGTCCGCGCACCTGCATGCACCAGCCATCTGTATGT
Source organism: Volvox carteri f. nagariensis (assembly GCF_000143455.1). Lineage (NCBI taxonomy): Eukaryota > Viridiplantae > Chlorophyta > Chlorophyceae > Chlamydomonadales > Volvocaceae > Volvox > Volvox carteri. Next base: position 116,334 of record NW_003307645.1, read on the forward strand.
GCCGCTAACAAACGCACAAAATCATATGCATCAAGTCGGCATTCACAGCGGAAGAGCAGATGGTAGAGGGAGCCGGCAGAAAGCCAAGGGCAGGCGTGGAGAGGTTGCGGTTTGTGGGTTCCAAGTGAGACATGCATCGTGGAGGCCTCTAAATGCCGCTGTTGCATGCGCAGTGACGCTCAGCATTCTGGTATACTGGTACATGCAAGCCGGTGCCCACGCCCTGCCTAGCCCATCTTATGCCGTCGGCGCCATTTCAGTCATGACAGGCCTGATCTTTCCATTTACTGGCTCGCTGCAACCATCCGACCATCCTGGGACATCCATCCATCGGCTTGATTAGGAGCGAGTACAACCGGAATACACCCAAACCTTTTACAGAGGAAACATAACAGGAGAGATAAAACCTACCGGCAAAGGTTTTACAATTGCAAAAAGTCACCAACCAAAACATACTCACAAACAGTCGTCACTGTGTGTAGTGGCTGGCGGGAACTCCTGGATCAAATGTGGAAAGCTGGTACGCAAAGAGATAAGGCAAAAAGATAAGGGAAATATCGATCCATGCGATAGACCAGCTGCTGCACCTTCCATCCGCCATAAACACATCAATACATACAAGCGAGTCGTGCGCTTAGCTTAGACCTTGACGGCATATAGTATCGAGAATTTCAATTCTGATCTGTTGATGAACATACATACATCGCAATCGAAGATTCAATTAACTTACCTAAACCTTGTTAAGGAGTCAACACGCGCGAACCGAGTACAATGCCCATGTGCTCCATCACGCGTAAAGGAGCTTTCCACGCCTTACCAGACACACCTTACCAGCTCTATGAGAACTCTTGTTTCTTGGCCGGATTTATGACGATATAAAACCACGACAATTTAACAATCCCAACGCATCATCTCGCCTCAAAACAGAACCGCAGTAAGCATACGCGCGGTGCCCACGCCGCAACTGGCCTCTTGCCACTGGTTATAGCTCTAGTCGAAATTTGGCAACCTTCTTTACACCTCGTACCGCTGCCTACTCCAAAGATCCCAACCCTAAGAATACAAAAATATTAGATTCGCCCAGCCCGAGGAGGGCCAAATAGAATATTTCGTACAGTAGCAGCAGCGACAGCGGCAGCAGCGCATGGCCGCATAAAACCTGGCATCCAAGTTTTCTTGCCCGTTTCATTTCCAACCTGCCACCAGCACACCAAGTTCGTGTGATCATCGCGTTCCAGCGCTTCCTAAGGGAGCCGAAAAAACTTCGCGTATGATATTCCACCCATGCGCGGTCGCCTGCATTCACCCAAGCCACGGATAGGCCCACCTCCATCCGCGCCCGGGCCCGCCCTGAACCCCCCAACTCCTCCAACGCGCACCTGTGTCAACAACACACATACACATACACACAGTGCACACACACAGGCTTCCTCCGACCCTGGACTCGTCATCATATTCCTCACCTCCAATACCCCGGAGTGACAACATCGAGCACACGAGTCCTTCCCTCCTGCCAGCTCCATCCGGCCGCCACCTTAGCAGCAGGACACCAAGGTAACACGCAACAATCTTAACCGGCAGCAGATGGAGCCCTGACCACAGCCGCCGCCGCTGGCACGGAAGGTGGCGCCGGCGCCAGGCGCGTCAGCTCCCTCTTCGTTACCTCGTGCAGCTGTTCCTTCAGCATGAGCATCAGTGCAGCGTTGAGTGCTGTCTGCAGGATCTTGGCACGCAGGCCCTTGAAGAATCCGCCCAGGCCCTCGTTGCGGGCTGTGTCAACCATGACACCCCATGTTGTGGCGCGGTACGCCGCCGCGCCACCATGACCCTTACCGACCGACGCCGATGACGACGCCTGCAGCCGTGCCTTGATCACGATCAGCGGGTATGTCACTACCGTCGCGCCAATCTTGGCGAGGGCGCCGGCTAAGAAAACTTCACCAGCAGACAACTCAACGGATGTAGCACCAGCAGCGGTACGGCTGTTGCTTGCCGCCTTCACCTTGGGAGCAGTCGCCGCAGATATTGCTGTAGCTGTTTCCATGGCCTCGTCGCTATCCGCGGAGCAACGCCGCGCCAGCTCGTGCTCCTGATCCTGCTGTGTCGCGCTGGGCGAGGCGAGCGCTGCATTCGCGTGCACCAGGCGCTGTGCCTTCCACAGCTTGAGTATCGCCTTGATCTTCTCAAACAGCATGTACTGCACTGCGGGGTTGGCCAACAGAATCATGCTGGGCAGCAGACCCTTCCAAAATGCCCCCAGGCCGCCCTCCTTGAACACCGAGTTGATGGTTTCCCTGGTGGACGGCGGCCGCCGCTTCGAGTTGACACCCGCCAGGCTCTGGTAGCCCTGTTGATGTTGTCAAGGAGTTTTGGATTTCGGAAGCAAGAGGAAACGAGAGAGGAGAGGAGAGAGGAGAGGATATATATAAGGAGAGGACAGCGGTATGTAAGATAGGTAAGCGGTGGAGTAGTTTTTGGCTTTGTGGAGCTTTTCCATCGCAATCACACACTACGGAAAGTTCAGCTTGCATGCGAACGGGCACCGGCGCTAGGGTCGCTTTGATATCGGCAGGTCACGCAGTTTTGACGTCACGACAGGTCAGGTCAACGCCACTGCGAGGTGTGCGGAGGCAATCAGGCAAAGCCGTCCAAGCCGCAGGCGGCAACATTTACGCGCGATTTAACCTGCTGACCTGGCAAGCTACATGGCTTATATCCCTTCCAGCAGGCACCCACACACCTACACACACTAGTCACATCCAACTCGTCACCGACGGCATCCGCCGTGCATGCAGTGACACATTCACGCACCGTCCAAAAACGCCGTTACATGGAATAGAACCCACAGACAATCCATAACACATTCCGGTTCTTGTTTGCCTACCTGGCACGAAGGTCCCCCTCAGTCCTGTACATGCCACCTGGGCCCAGACTTACCTGCATGCGCGTCGCCACCACAGATGCCGGCATCGTGATCAGCTGGTTACAAGCGCCAGCTATGGTGGCCACCAGCAAGGACGCCAAGACGCCAATGTCCTTGCTGCGGCTCTCAGCGCCGGCAACGCTGTTGCCACGCTTCGACCAGGCGACGGCTTGTTCCCGCAGCTTGCTGTAGAAGAAGAAGTAAACGCCGCTGGAGAGCGCAGACTCGACCACATTGGGACCAAGTCCAGCGTAAAGCGTTGATAGCTGTGCGGCCGCGACAGCGCATTCGAAGCGAAGGAAACAGGCAACAAGGTGCGAGAGTGTGCGTCAGCACTGCCAATGTCTGAGCATCAGAAACAAGAAAAAGCGCGGCGTGCTGAATATTGGAGGAGGGATCAACGGGAGCGAGTTTGTTTGGCTTGTTTCCGTGGAGGAGAGAGATGTTGCCTGGAATGATGGCCATATGTTTGCAGTCCGAAAACGGCGGAGATGGAACAGCGAGGACAGGAAAGTGCACTTTTACCGGCAAATCGACGATCGTGGAGTGTGAGCACTCAGGAAATGGACATCATACAACGTCCAATACCGCGCACGTTCGTGAGGCACGGTTTGGGCTTTGGGAATTGTTTCTTTCGGTTCAGCAGGTTCGGGACAGCGGGTAGGTAGGAATTACCTTCCAGGATAAAAGAATCCTGGAAGGTTCAGGCGTATGTGAGGTGCATAGGATTGAGTTGAAAAGAAGACGGATAATGAGGAGTAAAAACCAGCGGGGTAATTTAGGGGAAAGGATTGAGCCCCCTTATCTCCCACGTGTAACCCAAAGGCTTTTACGGGGGATGGGGTTTTCTGTAGGCCTGGGAGAATGGTGCGACCTGGGATAATGGTATTATTTCGAGGTCCAAGGCGGACCGTGGTACACACGTGGGGTGGTAAAGGGACTGTCCTCCAGGCTTGCACAAAAAGCATAAGTGAAATATATTTCTCCAACCTATGGCAATTACACGGTAGTCCAGTTTGCACCTTGTATTGCTGAAGGAATCGAGCCACCGCAAGGAACCGAGAGCTGGCTTCTGCTGCCTCGTAAGCTCCAGAAGTGGTTCCCGTAGAGAGGGCTTGAAGCGTATATATTGTCTGCGACGAATGCATAACACTTGCGTCGTGTCAACGTCGCGTAATGGTTTCGGCAAACCTGACGAAGATTAGGGTTCAAGCTGCGCCACGCATCGCTACGCCATAGGATGGCTTGCAGACAATCACACCTTAAGGGGATACGTTGCTAGCAGCGCAATTACGCTGCCGAGGGCACCTGAACATCCCTCAACAACCGCATTGGATACGGCTATCGAGGCCGACATAGTCATTCAATGGACTATAACCAAGGAAATCTTTGGAAGATCAACTGGCGCTTAGGTAGGTGAGTTTCCGCCAAGGTCCAACAAGTCAGCAACGCATTCCACTATCTCAGCGATAATTCAACGCTTCCAAGATCCCAAAGAGTAGGTTCGAGCAGCACTTGTTGTCCTCCAAGGTCATAGATGTTGCAGGAAATGTTACATCTACGTTTAACTCATGATAAGCGACGAATCATTGGACGCATGAAGGCATACAGGACCCTCCCGTATGTACGCAGGATGCTTGACAGTTTATAACGGCAGGACGCGGCTACAAAAGGAATCGAAAACATGGGGGATTACTCATATCGTCCGACCTGGCAGTTTGATGAGTCGTGGCGTCATTGAAGGGACGTATACCGTGCAAGTTTACGCGTTACAGGGTTCGCAAAAATCAGTCATCGTTGGTTATATGGTATAATAATGCCGACGAAAAGCCCCGCACCAAAATAGTTTAGCGCTGTTGGGGGCAAACGTGTAGCAAAAAGTCATCCGGACGGTTAAGCGTCAACGGATTATCAGTGCTTAAATGCAAAACATATGCATCAATAATAGGGCTAACCCAAGACGGAACTAGCCAAAACGCCCTATGCACCAAGAAAGCAGAAAGCAAAACCTGTCAGCCGTGCCGCCCTTTGCACAACTAATCGCTTTCGATGCCTTCAAATAGCACTGCCACGCTTGTTCAGCGAGGTAAGGGCCATCGATACTCAGACCTGTCGCAAAGATCACAGAAATCCAAAGCCGCCTAACTGCCAATCGCGCCACCGTCAGGACCTTAGCGCACCGGCGGCGCACCCGCTGCTGCTTGCAGCGAACTCCTACCGATGGCGTACCCCTGCCTACCCATCCGCAACATCTACGCATGCCGCCCTCATCGCTACATCAAACGACCTACTACTAGCACCGTGCAGAATGCACCTCCAGACCGCTGTCACCCTCTACAAAACCCCCTACACACATATGTAGAGTTTCGCCTTTAGCAAACTAGATTCGCTTGTGTTCTTCCGAGGAATCCACGACGGTGCCCACATTGTGTCCCGCAGCTGCACGCAGAACGTTGCCCCTCTCCATGACGTTGAACACGAGGACGGGGATATTGTTCTCCTTACACAACGTAATTGCCGTCTCGTCCATCACCTGCAGATTGTCCATGGACACCTGCCGGTACGATAGCTGCGAGAAACGACGACGAGCGCGGGCGCCAATGCAGCAGGGCGGCACGCAAGGGACCGTCCAGTAAGGGGCGCGCAGCGGCACGAGAAGCAACAGTCAGTTATCCAGTCGTCACGGACATGGATAATCAAAAAAGGAGATGAAGAATAAACAAGCTTTAATACCTAATCGCTGAAGATGCACAGGCAAACGAATAGACAATCGCCACCTGGCAGCATGGATGCGCAGTACACGTAAGCTTCCCCGTATAAAGACATCCTCATTCCTCATCACGCACCCATGGCATGAATGACCATTATTAGTAGTGGCCCCAGTCCAGTAACTCCAGTAATCCATTCTTGCCAACATCTGCACACCTACCCCACGCCTCCGCCAAGCTATTGCCATAAGTTGATAAGTTTCCCTGGATCGACTGGACCGCTGGCCGCAACCTGGACCGCTGACCCAGATCCCTGTCACCCAGATCCCTGTCATCCAAATCCCTGTCATCCAAATCCCTGTCATCCAGATCCCTGTCACCGCCACTGCGGCGCTGCCCCTACCTTCTCATACTTCTTGGCATGTTGATGCTTCATAGGGTCGCAGTCGTACACGCCATCAACCTTGGTGGCCTTCATAAATACGTCGGCATTCATCTCGGCCGCGCGCAGAGCTGCAGCGGTGTCGGTGGTGAAGAACGGGTTCCCCGTGCCGGCGCCAAATATGACGACTCGGCCCTCATCTAGGTGCCGGATCGCGCGGCGACGTATGTACGGCTCCGCGACCTCTCTCATTTCAATGGCTGTTTGGACGCGCGTGTCAACGCCCATGTTCTCGAGGGCGCCTTGTAGCAGCAGTGCATTCATTACTGTGGCCAGCATACCCACATAATCGGCCTGCGCGCGGTCCATGCCCTTGGGTGCTGTCGCGCCGCGGAAGTAGTTGCCGCCACCCACCACTACCGCCAACTGCAGGCCTGCCTTGTGCGCTTCCGCAATCTCCTCTGCCACCAGATTGAGGACCGCCGGGTCAACGCCAAAGCCCTGCTTGCCCTGGAGGGCCTCGCCGCTAATTTTTAGAAGTACCCGGGGGTACTTATATTTCGGAGAACGGTTCAGGTTGTTAGACGTGCTGAAGGGCGCCGAACTGCCAGTGCTAGTGCTGGCACCATGGTGGGTGCGGTGGTGGGTGGAAATGTGACTGTCGCCATTGCTGTTCTCCAAGTCGATAATGGTTGGGCTGCCGTAGATAAACGGTTTGTTCTGAAAGTCAACTCCATGACTGCGGCCGTTGCTATGAGGCTTGTGCAAATGGTCGGCGACGGCGGCTCCATTTATGTGCGCGCTGCGGCACACACAAGAAGGAACGGCCTGGAACTGACCAAGACGAATTGCGCTAAGCATGTTCGCACGGAGATATGGCTGCCCTGCTTTGCTGAGGCTGCTGGCAACGCGACGAGACACGAGCTGCATTTTGTGGCCAAGCGAAGTGCACCGGCGGCGTGGCAGAAAGGAGCCCTAATACGAATTGAGGCAAATTGCACTAATACAGGTCACAACAATTGAAATCTGCGACAAGGACTGGTTGCAGAACAATTGTAGTTGGAAATGGTTCAGTTTGCAAATAAAAAAACAGCTACGACCTCAAATCCTGTACCATGTAGCCAAGAGATATTTATTATTGATCTGCTGAGGAAACGTTATAAGTCTTGTGGACTTGCTAGCGGCGGTGCTGAATTGCCTCCGAGACCAGTACGAAGGTGAAACCCAGCGCCTGTTCGCCCCCTGCTTTACCCTAAAATTAGGAATTTTGACATTTTTCAGCTACAAATACGACACTGCCGTCTTATACTGGCAGAGGAGGTCAAGCCTTTGACCATATTGTGCAAAGATCCAAGCTCAACGAAGGACATGCATTGAAAATATCATTTGATCCGCACAGATGTCATTAACCGCCCCTGTGACGTCGATCACAGGGTAGGCCTCCCCCGGTGACGCATACTGTAAGCGGTACCGTAAATCCTTCAACCCTGCGCATCAACCAGCCATAAATCCTCCCAGATGCTTCCCTTCCGTTACTTCTGTTACGAGGACATAAAAGGGTCCTCTCTAACTGTATTCAAACCCTATCTTATGTTGGCCTATGCTACGGGCGGTTACTGGCCAAACAGTGCCACAGCCCTAAGTTCAATTTCCGATGCTCTTGTGGACTTGATCATGTTCTGCATGCCAGGGTAATGAGACGCTGGAGACGCTGGGCATGAGGACAGGCACTCTCTTCATAGACCCCAGAACAGGGAATACATTTGGGAGGGAGATAAGATTGAAGCAGATTGACGGTTGAAGCAGATCCCAGACATAGACGGATAGATTTGGGAGGGGGAATGACTTGGCAAGGCGTGGACAGCGAAAAATAGCTGAAGGAGGTTGAAGGAGGGACATTGTGGCAGCTTGGGGATGGGGCAAGCTGGTTATTCGGCGGCAGCCCCACGGCATGTGCAGGGGGGTGCCGTGAGCGGCATGCTAAACCTGTGGCCAAAATATAGACATTTATCGGTATGCTTCGCCCCCTTGCACTTAGAAAACAAATATCCCAGTGTTATAAGTGCCGAAGCCATGTAAGCTCAGTGGATTGCATCCTGTCTTGGGGGCTTGTTGTAAGTGTCATTATGGTGTGCTTACACAGGACCTTGCACATGTAATTCTGTAACTTGCAGTCCCGATCACTGTCCCCAGAGTGCCGATCCTAAGTTTCTCAGGACGAGCGGGAGCAGGCCGAGAGGAGGGTAGGATTCGGGCTGGAATTAGGGAAGAGCTCTGTCGCAGAATTAGCCTGGATTTTATTCCTGACAAAAGAATTGGTCTGCCGAGGTCTGGAATTGTTCTGGCGGACCCGCCGGAGGTATTCGAATTGCGCTGTGGAGCCTCGGAATTGGGCTGTGCTGCGCCTGAATTGGCCTGTCCGGGTGTCGAATTGGCCTGTCCGGGTGCCGAATTGGCCTAACAGGGTATTGAATTAGCTTGACAGGGTATCGAATTGACCTGTTCGGGGTGTCAAATTGGCCTGACAGGGTATCGAATTAGCCTGACAGGGTGTCGAATTGGCTGTCAAGTTGGCAGGATTGGCTGGGGCTGGCATCCAAAAGCACATGACTTTTAAGGAATTTACAGAAAAACTTTGCAAGAGGACCGCTTACAAGTGCCTCATGTGTGTATTAGATTCGATCCCACGACATGGAGTGGAAAAACTTGCACACCTGGTTACCGTACTCTGGCACTACTACTACTACCGGAGGCAAGCACTCAGGGCCACGACTGCATTACCCAGTCAAGTCAGCTGCCGAGGTCCCACTGTTTTCCCACCACACTTTATCGACAGTCCGTCCAGTTTATCCCACAACACTCGTATGCATGAATAGGTTCGGG